>NW_027109033.1:285771-286777 GCF_000696795.3 Halyomorpha halys
CTTAAGGAGATAACAGATGAATATAAATTAAAAGATAGATACATGAATATAAATGAAACAGGAAGGATAGTGAATATAAAAATAAATAAATAAAATTTTTTTTCTCTTTGGACCGCAACCCTGACCATCTTCTTATATAAAAAAAATAATATACTATTATTATTTATTGTTTACTTGTTATAACTATATGTTGCAAGATAAAAAAAAAATTGTCTGTTTAGATTTGAATGAGTATGCTGTGTAGCTCTTTGTTGGTTTTTAATAAAAAAAAATTTCTCTCTTTTTCTCTCAATTTTAGCACAAAATAAGTGGACTTAACACAACGAAAAAAAAAAGACTCTTATGATTTCTGTTTTTAAGCTAACATATTCATTACACGCCACCCTTGATGCACAAGCTAGGCGCCCATGGATGCACCGAGACGAGCTTGTGCAACTTTATTGATAGTTTGTTGACAGCTTGTTCATTAGACGGCCACCTTTATCAGCCCTCGGTGTCGGCTTCATCGCTTGTCATCGTTATGTATGGCCTAGGGGCGTTGTGTTTATATCCTAAGGACTAAGGACCCTTTACGCTGGATTTAGGTGACGTCCGCGAGACGCGCAGCGATTGATGCTCCTCCAGTTCACAATAGGTCCTAAAGAACCTCCTAAAATGTTACACAATCAAAGAAATACATTAAATCCATCATCCTACGCCCTTCGTGACGCGGCATTTCAAGAATCAGTTTCCTAAAAGCGATTAAGGTCTTGTGAAATGTTTCTACAAATTATTATCTCGTTTTATTTTTCTAGCGAGGCACTGATGTATTCAGTATTGAGAGAATTATTTGAGCCGTTAATTTTGCAATTGGCCCAAGTCAATTATTTCTGGTTGTCCGTGTTTTCATGTACAACTTCAAGTTATCTATCGATAAAGGCATTATCTATCCATAATTCTGGACACATAAGATTTCAGAGTTTGTTTAATAAGTGGCCTAAGTCCATTTAAACTTTTTTTTTTTTTT
>NW_027109033.1:287242-289769 GCF_000696795.3 Halyomorpha halys
GAATCTACGAGCAGTTTCTTGTCGTTTCAGTCTTGTGCGTGGATTCCAAGTAAGTCTCTTGTCAAGATGGAGTCCTAAGTATCGAATCTGTTCAACTCCATTTAAACTTAGATTAAGATATGTTTAATGTGGCTTAACATTAGAAACTGTAGAAAATTATGTGGGAATCATAGATCACAAATTTTTAATATTAGGACATTCGTTTTTAATAAATGATAAAGATTTTGGCGTAGTAGAAATAACATTAAAAGAATATTTTTCAGTTTATCCCCAGAGACTATTACAATATTATCAAAAAAGTTTCGGAAACTTTATTGTACATGAAATGAGACTAGGAGATTTTGTCAAAGGGTTGCAATTTTTAAAAGTGTAAAGAATTCTAACGAAGAATTAATAAACTGACTAAAAATATGTTAGATGCGTTTTGTCAGAAATGAACCGTATAAAATTTTCTATAACACGTCAATGAACGAGAATGGAAATTTTGAAGTTCTTAATTTATTACCACGTCGGATGGACTAAGAAAGTTAGAAAATATTATATTGACACCACCGTACAAAAATATCAGACAAATTACAACAGAAAAATTCGAGGACATAATTGACCTATTACGATACCTAAGCAATATGTCTCATTAGTATCCTGTACGTATATATTTAATTGCATTGAAACAAAAACCCTTAAGTATAAATGGACTTAGGCCACTTTCAAAATAAACGGCTCATTTAACCAATGAAGTACGGATGGCTGAATATTATAATGGATTGTACGAATATGAAATAATCCTTTAATTATCATTATTTTTTTATGTATAAATATTAATTCATTCATCCAAAATTACCATCTATCTGAAAGTGTATCCAATACAAGTAACTTTTTAGGCATAGTTTAAACTACAATTAGAGAAATCTGGGATAAAATCAAAAATTATGCATTACCCCAGAAAAGTAAAAACTAAAATCTGGCGGTAAACATTACCCGCTAATGATACCAGGTTAAACCGAGATTTAGAGCAAATCTACGTTTAAACTAAGTTTAAACAAAAATATTCCCATAGTCTCAGTTGGATCTGTTATTTGGTGAAGTTGTATTTTATTATTCCACAAAGATGATACTGCTATATTTTTTCAATATCGTTGTTCAGACTCAAACAAAAATTTCATTGTAAGAGGGAAAACATAAGCAATGAAATCCAGATATTATTCCAAGTTTTCTATTTTTTTTTTTTTTATGTAAACTTAAGTTATTTGAGTTCACAAATTATAATTTTAACTTAATTTTGTTAATAACTTTATATTATGACCTTCCAGTGTGTCTATCTACAGGGCAAAATTAGTTTTTTGGACACGATTTTTTTTTAATTTGTGGCACTTATATTATTAATTTTCCATATCCATATTAATAATATTAATATAGTAAAATTATATATAAATCCCAACTCTCTCATTGAACGTATTCAAATAGTTTTTTTTACTAATCTATAAAAAATACGTAGCAGTATTTGAAATTGAATATCTTATACAATACCAAACCATCACTACAGAGATGTGTTGCAGACTAGTGTATCACACCCTGAAGGAGATATCTTCCTTATAAGAGTGAATAATTGTTTCATAGTTAGCAATAACTAAATACTTATTTATCTAGTATAAATTAGTACCACAAATTAAATTAATAATTAAAACAACTTTTTAAATAAGATAAATTTTATCCAATTTTAGTGTCAAAACAATTTATTTTTCTTAATAAGTCCGACGTATCGGCCAATTCGGTATCCTCTAGGAAAATCTTAATACAATTTTAGAACCACATCAATAGAGAAACTACCCGTTGGTAGCATTCTAATGACATTTTACATTAGAACAAAAGACACCCCATAACTGTATACAATGTTATAATTAAAAGAAAAAAAAAAGGTAAAATAAATAGATAAGAATAATGCTTCTTAATAAAAGAGAAAAAGAAAATTAATAATAAAAATAATGATATTTTTACACTAAAAAAAAAATTAAACAAAGTAAAAAGAAACAAATTAATTTGAAAAAGGGACGCCCACTCTAGTAATACTCATATTAGGTGTTATGGTTATGGAGCGATCAGCTGTCTCTGGCTGGTGTGTTTTTGAACTATGGGTGTGGTATCTGCTGTATTTTGTCTTTGTACATATGGCAATCTTTATTTTCTATCCTCTAGATGTCTGAACTAGCGAAACGCGAAACCCAGATATTTCAAAAACCCTCGGAGACGATGATAAAACAATAGAATTAGTGAACGTATTATTTCATCTTTAAAACCTTTTCTTACACATTTGTCGTCCCCCACCTATATTACGTTTCCTCTTCATCTTCCGGCACTTCCTTATTCGATAATTCGTTGGTTCGTATATATTTTTAACTCTTCCTATCACCTTTTGTCATCACCCTCTCACACGCTTTCTTCTTCTACAATTTTTCTACTTTTTATTTTCACCCTCCCGTAACGTTTTCTTTATAAACACTTAGTCATTGTTGTAACGGCTTTTTTAATT
>NW_027109033.1:290877-314051 GCF_000696795.3 Halyomorpha halys
TCAAAATTAAATATTAATATACTTCTTGTTTTTAGGTGCGGCAGAGTCTCATACGAAGAACGACGGATGCGGTAATTGTCAAAATGGAGCAACCTGCCTTATGGGAAAATGTATATGCAGGGCCGGTTTTACTGGTGTCAAGTGTCAAGACCGTGAGTATTACTATTAAATATAAATTAAAAATAGCTATTCAAAATTAATTAATTCAAAACAATGGTGCAAAACCCGGGTATATATTGCAAATTAAGATTGAGGCCTCGTTTGAACTGTCAAAGGGATGCCGAGCAACGAAACTAATTAATATTTATCATTAATTAATTAAGTACGTTTTTGATCTTACAATATTGTGGAACTAACCCGATGGATGGCGCAGGTGAGATGATGCCGAGGGAAGGAGACGACTGCGGAGGCTGCCAGAACGGAGGGACGTGCTCGTCCGGGAGGTGTCACTGCAGACCAGGATATATGGGGCATAACTGTCAGGAACGTGAGTACATATCTATAAAAATTTTATTGATGTTTTTTAGAAATATAATCCAAATCCAGAATGAAATGAACCAAACTAAAAAAAAAAAATTTCTTAGAATGAACCTGGAAACTGGCATAGATCAGCATAACAGGATAATTTCTCTTTTCGCAGTTTTTAGATTAAAAATATATTAAGAAAAATATGTAAAACATACACAAGCAAAATTAAGATATAGACTTCGATAAAATTGATACTTGATCCATCTTATCCTAATCTCTAACTTTGTGCCACATCAAACGAACCGTTTCTGAAATATAGGTGTTTCAAGAAAAATACGCTAGAACATGCATCAACACGAGTATTAGCTGGAATTGGATAAAATCGATAATTTACACCCAACTTTCCACCAACATTGGGCAAGATCGGACGATCTGGATTGAAGGAGTATCAATAGTCTAGAACATACACAAGCAAAATTAAGATATAGATTTTAATACTTGGCTCATCTTACACTACTCCCCTACTTTCTACCAACTAAGGGCCGAATCAAACGAGCCCTTTCCAAAATGTAGAGGTAACAAAAAAAATTGCAAGTGCATAAGGGAAAGTAGCAGGTAGGAATTAGTGAAGTTGATATGAGATGTGAAGTGATATATCAATAAAGGTATCAAAATAGTAAAATAAAACTATTTAACCAACATTTCGATTACTTTACAGGACTTCGTCAGTGCCACAAGATACAAACATTATAAGAATTCACAAAACTTTTTTTTTTTAATAATTTGTTTTATTGTTATTTACAACTGTATACATATATACACATCAAGTAAATTTGCAGTAAGTGATATTATGACATGATACAAACATGTGGAGAATCTACCCATTGATAGAACTCCAAAAACATTTCTAAAGGATAAGATCACGAGGTCATATTCTTTTCAGACGTTTAGGAGGATTATTAGGTAATGACGGAGAAGCCAGGTTCTAAACGAGTTGGTTTGGGTGGTTGGAAGTTTATCATGGAAGGATTGGTATCTGGTTCTGGCCAAATCGGCAACATATGGGACATTGAGGTCCTGATGGATGACTTGATTTGTGACAAAGTAAGGAGCATTAAGGATTTTACGAAGAATTTTGGACTGTAAGGATTGGATTCTAGAGGAATTCGAAGATTTAGTGGAGCCCCAAAGCTCAACTCCGTATGTCCAGATAGTCCTTATAACAGTCATGTAGATCAGTCTTTTGTAATGGATTAGAAGTTTGGACCGTTTGTCTAGTGAATGTTGTAATAGTCGGAATCTACGAGCAGTTTCCTGTCTTGTATGAGGACAAAACATCATAATAAATATAAGAAAATACGACGATATGTAATAAAAAAAAAAGTTTTTTGTTTGCAAAATATATAAAAGAAATAATAATAATACAGCCAGGTGTGATATAAATCTAAATACAGAACTAGAGTAATAAATTGTAGAAAAATATTCGTTTGAACTAGCTATAAATATGGTAAAGGTACAGTAGCAAACAAAAGTCGGATGATCAGACAAGTTATTGTAATCAGAATCGAAAGCGGACAATTTTCACAGTTTCGATATCTAATAATCAAATTCCTTAAGAAGTTCACATAAAACTATTTGTCGGTATTAGAAATATTTAATACTGTATAAATCATTTGATTCTATAAAACTAATTTAATTAATAGCAGAAATATTCACAATAAAAATTTGTTTAGTGAACTCATTTTTTATTACTTATAAATGAACAATCTTATAGTTTTTAAAAATTTAATCATTACTAAGCATTACAAGGGATGCGAAAGAAATTTTTTTTTTTAAATTTCAACCTGTCAAATTTCCAATAAAATATAAAAAAATAAAATAGAATAGTTATATAAATTCAATTTTTAAAATCAGAGCCCTCGAAGAATGGTGTCGTAATTGGGGGATTAAAATAAATTCGAACAAATCCCATCAAATCACCTTTACCCTTCGTCGTAAACCTACTGACTGCCCTACAGTATACTTCAATAATGTTGCCCTTACCCCTGTTGAACAGATCCGCTACCTTGGACTACATCTGGACAAACGACTAACCTGGAATCCTCACACAAGACTGAAAGGACAGGAAACTGCACGCCGATTTCGACTTTTACAGCACTTACTGGGCAAACGGTCTAAACTTCCAATTCATTACAAAAGACTGATCTACATGACTGTAATAAGGCCAATCTGGGCATACGGAGTTGAGCTTTGGGGCTCCACTAAACCATCGAATTCCTCTCGTATCCAATCATTGGAATAAAAAATCCTCAATGCTCCTTACTTTGTCACAAATAAAATCATACATAAAGACCTTAATGTCCATATGTAACCGAATGTTCCATATATAACTCCTTCCATTATAAACTCCCTAACCACCCAAACCCACTAGTTTCTAACCTTGCTTCCTCTTCCATTCCTGACAATTCTCCGAGGCGCCTGAAAAGAAAATGGCCACGAGACCTGCTAATGTAAAACGTTATTAGATTGCTACCAATGGATAGTTTCTCTACACGCCTGTAACACTCCAATTTAATTGAGATCAGATTTACTAAATGCATAATAATGTACAGTTGTAAATATCAATAAATAAATATTTAAAAAATTAATTTAGTAATCTGAACACCCTCATGCAACAATTGGTTCGGATAACCGAGATTATATTGTATATCAAATTCCAGCCACTATTTTCGCTTACTCATTTTTGACTCACCAATGATTCGAAAACGGTTCGTCCGGGTTTCCTTCTGAGTTGGCGATAAGCATAAAGATGCTCAAGTATACATTTTTAAAATAATTAAATATATTACTCAGTAAATAAATGGATTGTACCCAAATCTGCCGGGTGATTAACAGTACTCAATTCTAATTCGAGAATTGTTAAAGATTTATAAAACACGCTTAAAATAGAGATTTAAATAGAAAACTTACATTCCAAGAGCGTCATAATCCTTTGTAATCTGATCCGAATCGATTAAGTCACTGATCCATCTAATAGAAGAATGTCATCTAAAATTAGAACAGTCGTCATGACAATAAACCGAAATAGCCAAAGATATTAAGCGCTTAGTAATCCAATTCGTAAAAGAATGTTGCCTTTTTCATTCGCGAATTTATTCACTTTTAACAAACTAGGATTACGTTTTCAATTATTTCCTAACACGGACTTGTTCATAGTTGTTAATGTTATAAATAAGTTTAGTCAGTAACAAGGATTCAATAACGTTTTTTATTTATAATTATTAATCTACCACGTTTGAACTAATATGCACCTATGTTCAGGCGAATTCCATAATTAAATTTTAGAATATGAAGATGGTCGGGTTGCGGCCAAAGAGAACAAAAAATATCTTCCATTTTATTCATTTATTTGTTCTCTTTGTCCTTTTATCAAATTAACTTTTTTTCCCCCTCGATAGAGGGAATTATTTGTTTTGTTAAGGATATGAATAATGTTATTTATGTTATTAACTTTACTTTTCTCTCTTATCAAGAATTATTATATTTATATATTTATTTTTTCATATTTTTTTAAAAATTAAAATTTGTATCTAATTAGGAGTGTCTTTTTTATGAGACTATACCCCCCCTATAATCAACTGTTATAAAAAAAATGTAACTGTTATATCAATCATGTAAGACCCACCTAGGCCGATCTGGTATTAAATAAAAATAAAAAGGAACAGTCAATAATTAATTTCAAATTTAAGGGATTAAGTTTATTGTAAGATAATAAGATGCTAAGGATCACTTTTAAGGTTCTCATTTTAGGTTTGAATGTCAGTTATAAAAATTCCATGTATCCAAAATGTATTTTATGTAAATAGAGTTTTTATTTATGAACGGTATGCCATTCTAAAGTAGCTGCTTTAAAAAATTTGGGCCAATTTAATTATTTTAAAAAAATAATTATTTTCTAACAAATAAACAAGAATATAAAGGTTTAGCAAAATATATCGAGGCCATGCAGATATGAAAGCGATTGGGTTGTCTCGGCTGTTTCCAGTTCGAACTCCTAATTCTGTTTTCTCTTTTTTCCCCCTCATAAAATTGTTTAATATTTTGAATTTATCCATAATTTATTATAGTTGACAGTGAGAACTTGTTGTTGATTTCAAATCAACAAAATTAAATGTACTTTAGGGGAAGACTTTTTCATAATTCGTCATTTAAATCTTATTGAACTATTTAAATGTAGATAAAACCTAGCTGATATTAAAGATAAATTCAATTTACATCGATTTACCGAGTTTAATCAAATTCTTTGAAGTTGTTTTTGAGAAAATCCCCAAAATGTACAAAATTGATTCTATAAAGTGGAACTTCCAACTCATCCATTTTAGTGAAAAAGATTCTATAACACGCCAGGCATACACATGCTCTAAATATGTAATTTGAGCTACGAACGACTTTTCGTTTTTCAGCTAAGCTGTTTACACACAGAGACCATTTTCCGAAATTTATTTATTTTAACTCAGAAGTCCTCAAATTTATATTTATTTACTATCATTTATAATAGAATTTCTGTTGAAAACTCGAATTCGAAATTGTGTACGATCGCAATACTTTACTATACATTCCATAGATACATAGGTGAGTGAAAGAAAAAATTGATAAATAATTAGTTTGTAAATAAATTGACGATTCCGGCTTTTTTCCAGTAAAATTAGTGCTGCATAATATGGTTTTAAAATAGAATTATATTTATACGTTCTTTATTCTAGAATTAAATTGAATAGATAAGGTTTTTCTTAACTCTAGGATATGAAAAATTATTAATACCTTGTATAAATATTTAGTGATTTTTTTTTCTTCTCCTTTCCATATATTTCTTTATTTTAAAATTATTTAGGGAGACTCTACTAAACCATCGATTTTCTCTCTTATACAATCCTTACAGTCCAAAATCCTTAATGCTCCTTACTTTGTCACAAATCAAGTCATCCATCAGGACGTCAATGCTCCATATGTTGCCGATTTGGCCAGAACCAGATACCAATCCTTCCAAGATAAACTTCCCAACCCATTTTTTTCTAGCCCTGGCTTCTCCTTCATTACCTGATAATCCTCCTAGGCGTCTGAAAATAAGATGGCCACGAGATCTTCTCTAGAAATGTTATTGGAGTTCTATTAATGGGTAGATTTTCCACATGTTTGTGTCATGTCATTTTATAACTTATGGCAAATTTAATAGTTGTATATATTTTTATTGGCCTCTTACACTAAGGGATGAACAGCGTCTTATGGTTTTCGAAAATAAAGTATTACGCAAAATATTCGGACCGAAAAAGGGTGAATTAACGGGAGAATTTAGAAGATTACACAACACTGAATTAAGGGACCTACACCCGGTAAATATAATTCAAGTTATAGCATTGCGGCGTATAAGATGGGAGTGTAAGGTTGTAGGACTTAGTAACGAGTAGATCCCTAAAACGTTAATAAACACTGAACCAACGGGTAAACGTCCGAGGGGTAGACCGAAACGTAGATGAGAGGATTGTGTTAAAACAGATTTAGTGGAATTGGGTTTGGAGGTGCATCACTGAAAGAATGTATGCAGAGAGCGCTTGGTGGTATCGGCATCGAACCTTCGGGTTCGTTAAGCTTTTATTATTATTACTATTATATATTTTTATATAGTTAAAAATAACAATAAAAAAAATATTAAAATGAATAGATATTTAGACGAAACCGACGTTTTAGAGCCCTCCTCCGTCTTCAGAGTACTTCAACAATTTTCAAAAACAATACAACAATAATTTTATAATAAAAATCTATTTGGCAATTATTATTTAAATATTAGTTAAAAGTTTATGTAAATTACCTAGTAACAACAATACCAGTCCTTTCCTGTCCACGTATATCTAAAATCAATAAATTTTGCTTCATCAATTTTTTTTAAACTATAACATATTTAAAGTATTTCGGGAAACCACAAGCTAACTCGGTATCTTTATCAAACTGAAACGAAATTGACCTTCATCTTAATCCTGGCTATGTTTGCATTTTGCTGAGCCTGTTTCAAAGTTGTAGAAGTTCCCTGAAGTCATGTACAACTATTCAAATCTTTGAACTTCGAAACTTCAATTATTTTACTCAATTTTAATGTTTAGCAACATAAATAAATCCTTTGATTGTTTACTTTACATAATAATTATAAACTAAAAGATGTATTTATGTATTTGTTTTCAGCTGTTTGTAAGGAAGACTGCCTCAACGGGGGAAGATGCATTGCTCCAGACCGATGCGCATGCGTGTACGGTTACACTGGAAGGAGGTGCGAAGCAGGTATGAAGCGAAACTTTGAATAATATACATGCAATCAATAATTATTAATTTTGCATGAATAGTTCATACAAAGAATATTAATGGTCACACTGCATCGTTTAAGCATATTTATAATAGGTTTAATTAGCAATTAAGGGCTCGTTTCATCTCCAGTTAAACTAAGATTTGTGTAACAGAGATTTGCCCAGTTTAGTAAAACTCCGGTAATTCAGTGACCTGTTTCTGGTGTATAGTTTTGTCAACCAGGTTACCAAGGTACTTTAGTAATAAAAACTACCCCCCACACTAGAAAACCTAAAAGCACATTATTTAATAATTTTAAAATTTGCCGAAATATTAGCTTTAAAAGAGCTATTTACGTTCAATAGTTCTCGAGATATAGCTTTTTAAAAAGCAACATTTCTTAAAAACCAACTGAAAGATTAGTAGTTAGTTAATTTATTTTGAGAAATCTATATCCCAGGAACTATGTGACGTATAGATGTCTATTAGCACTCAAATTAAAGATAGTATAATGGAATATACAGAAGTTTATGACCTTTACCTTCCTAAGAATAGTACTTTTCATGATATATGCTAAAATAAATTAATTTATAGTTGTTCAGACAATAAGTTTGATTTATGAAAAACTTCATTTCAGAAACCATTTGACGTAAAGATGTCTGCCAGCGCTCAAATTAAAGCTAGTTAAATTTACTATAAAATAGTTAATAATGTTTATCTTTGTAGGACTAGTAGTTTTTATGATATCTGACAAAATAAACTCACAAAATGTTAATTTCTAGTTGTTCGTAAAAAATGTTGGATATCTGAAAAAATATATCTCTAAATCCATAAGGCGTACATATGTCTCCCAACACTCAAAATAAAGGGAATTTAACTTACTATAAAGTAGTTTATGACACTTATCTTCGTAGGGGTAGTAGATTTTATGATATTCACGTATGAATATAAATTTGGCAAATCAAAATTTGTCTGAACAGCTATAAATCAATTTATATTAGCAAATTTCATGAAAAGTATTACTCCTACCAAGATAAACATCATAAACTACTTTATAGCTCATTAAACTAGCTTTAATTTGAGTGCTAATAGGCATCTGTACGTCAAATGATTTTTGAGATATAGATTTTTCAAAATAAATTCACTAACTACTGATCTTCCAGTACGTCTCATACAACATTTTTATGAAATGTTGCTTTTTAAAAAGCAATATCTCGAAAACTATTTGACGTAAATAACTCTATTAGGACTCATATTTTAGCAAATTTGCTCTTCTTTAAATGACATTCTTTTAGGTTGTCTTGTGTTGTTCCTACTTTTTAAGATATAGAGCTCTGAATGAAAAATTTAATTTGTTTATCGTTTTCATACAGCTGCCATTTTTTATTCCCCTTACCTATACTCATAAATTTTGACTATTAATTATACATAGTTTTCATTAAAGTAATCAAAAATTGGGGTGAGATAACTGACTTTTTTCTCATCTTGGGCTCTTGTACTACAAGATTGTATCTTCACCACTGAGATACGGGCGGCCCATTCTCAAAGTTGTATAGCACTTTGTGAGAAGCAAAGGGAATTTGAACATACTGTGGAGGGTTTCATGGATTCCTCAGAAACTAGAAACTACATCTTGTGCTAAAACGCACTATTGTTCTTTAAAGCATACCATCTTTGAGTGGTATACTCAGGGACGAATTATACATCGTTACTTCTTACAAAATCATGTTGTTCATATTCGTGTGACTCGTAAGAAATCAAAACTCGAATTCCTTAATCAATAAAGGTTCCAGACAGCTATTAAAGATCTGCTGAGATAAACCTGCCCACTCCTCTCCATTCAGCTGTCATTTCAGAAAACTCGCCTTTTCCCGCCATTCCGTCATTTCCATTGTGTTCGAGTCCCGTTCTGTGTCATGGATGCATTCAATTAGGTATCTTTGTATGGTGCCTGATATTTCGCTGTTCTGTTAATTAAACTTATTTAATATTCCTCTTATAATTATCCACGACAGTTAACTAAGTTAATTGTATGTTTGAAAAGAATTTCAAACATTTTATATATATATATAGTTGACCGTAAAAATTTAAATATAAGAAGATGGTCAGGGTTGCGGTAAAAAAAAAAAATAGTTTATAACTATTTTAATGTCCGACGTTTCGCCCAACTTTGCAGGGCTTCATCAGGGCTAAAAATATACAAAAAAAACTGGGAATATTACAACAATAAGATACAATAAGGTAATTTAAGCTAGGATAAATATTATGTAAAAATAAAGTGATAAGAAATTACATATAAATAAAAGGAAGACATAAAATAGTATCAATATAAAATAAACTTGAATAAACAATGATAAGAATAAAATATAAGTAACAATGGCAAGAGTAAAAAATCCGTAAAATATACAGTTAAAAAAGTACAGGAGACGTACAGAAAACAAAAACAAAAGGAAGAAAGTAGAGATTAAATAAACGTCTAGAAAGAATAAATATAAATAAAAATAATAATAATGATAATAAATGAGCAAATAACAAATCAGGACCACCTACCTGTTCAAAGCGAAAGGTTGAACAGATGGCGACAATGAAGCGGAAGCGTGAAGGAGTGGGGAGGAGGTGGCCAGCCGTTTTATATATAAATTACCAAATATTTTTAAAATTGGCTATAAGTTCTTGATTTCCATAACCGTGTTGAAGTTTTACAAGCCCATACACATTGCCTTTATAATAACATTCTTAATCACTAGAGTCCTTGAAAAGGACCTCTTTGGGGATTTTTTAATTTTGAGCTGGAATTCCTGGAGTGTTTTTTGCGAGCGTGCTCTTTTCTTCTGGTTAGTGGGTAAGAATAAGGGACGTTACTACAAAAACTTATCGGGGGAGAATCTAAAATTTCCTGAATTTTTTTTTTCGGATGTTCCAATTGACCGGAGGTCTAGGAAGCAACATTTCATAAAAAATGTACTGAAAAATCAGATGTTAGTGAACTTATTTTGAGAAATCTATGTCTCAAACACCATTCGACGCACAGATGTCTATAAGCACTCAAATTAAAACTAATTTAATGTACTATAAAGTTTTTTTATAACGTTTATCTTCATAGGAGTAATAGTTTTGATGATATTTGAAAAAATAAATAGATTTATAGTTGTTCGTTCAAAATTTCAGGTGTAAAATTTATATTCATAAGCGAATATCATAAAAACTAGTAACCCTTCAAAGATATGTGTCATGAACTACTTTATAGTAAATTAAATTGCCTTTATTTTGAGTGCTAGCAGACATCTGTGCGTCTTATCGTTCCTAAGATATATTTTTTCCTAAATCATAATTTTTGTACCAACAACTCGAAATCAACATTTAGTGAATTTGGTTTATCGAATATCATGAAGGCCACTACCCCTAGGAAGATAAACTTTATAAACTACTTTATAGTCCATTAAACTAGCTTTAATTTGAGTGCTAATAGATATCTGTACATCAAATGGTTTTTGAGATATAGATTTCTCAAAATAAATTCACTAACTACTGATATCTCGAAAACTATTGAACTTAAATAGCTCTGTTAGGGCTCATATTTTAGAAAATGTACTCTACTTTAAGTGATGTCCTTTTAGGTTTTCTAGTGTTGTTAGTAGTTTTAAAGATATAGAGCTCGGAATGGAAAATTAATTTTTTTTTACGGTTTTGAAATAGCCGCCATTTTTATTTCCCCTACCTATACTTGGCAGACTCATCAATTTTGACTAGTAATTATACCTTGTTTTCATTAAAGTAATAAAAAATTGGGGGGAAATAACTGGCTTTTTCTCCCTGACTCTTGTACTAAATTTTGCCACATTTTTAACAGTTCGAAGTTAGTTCTTAAGTCAAATTGCCTAACTTTTTGGGTTTCCAAATTATTCCACAGGTATACTCTGATAGTTTCCTCCTCTCCTCCTAATACCACCTGTAGTTCCCCTCCCCTAGGTATAACTTAATACTAAAGCTGGTAATCCCCTCTCCTCCACAGTCCATCACACCAGGTAAGTAGGAATGACAAATTACTCCCTATTTGATAAGAAATCAAGATGGTGATTATGGCTGGGTGCATTATGTTTAATCCTTGTGATAGCTAATAGGTGATGACTAAGTTTGTTAGCATTGTAACAGATTCATTGATGCATGAAAGTTCTAGAACATTGTGTCCTGGTGACATGAACTATCACATCACCAGTTTCTTAGTAATATCGACAGTTTATGTTATTCTCAGTAATTGATTGAAAATCTAGGTTTTACACTATTTATTTTATTTCATTTCAGACGTCTTATGTTACTTTGATAAGGTGTACTTTCACCGTTTAAATTATTAATTTTGAATGCTTAATAGTTAATCTTTTAAGAAGAATATATCGGTCTAGTTTATTCCTTGTTTCAGTCTAATGTATTATATAATTTATTGAAATTAAAATTGTTTTGTAAATGATTTTTTTTTTATTATTTATTTTTGATAAACTATACCGTTATTAATGCTGATTCAGATATGAATATTCATTGTATTGTTTAGATTATCGCACAGGACCTTGTTTTACAAAAGTATCGAACGGCTTGTGCGGCGGCCAGTTACCTGGTGTCGTCTGCACAAAAAATCTTTGCTGTGCAACGGTAGGAGCTGCTTGGGGCCACCCTTGTGAACCCTGTCCTCATAATCTACCCTGTGAAGATGGTCATTTAAAAAATATCCATAGTGGTCAATGCGTTGGTAAGCTTAATTTGTTTTTTATATTATGATAATACTTGTAATAAATATAATATGGTGATGACTTAAAAAATGCAAATTAATTTAATTTCAAGCTAGTTGATTGAGAATTACAGATCTGCCAACTGTCCACATTTTATACTATTCAAATATTGTTTTAACTAAATATAATTACGAGTAATAAAAAAATATTTATATTATATTTTTAGTGTTGAGGTTATATTTATCTAAATATTTCATTTTTCAGATATAAATGAATGTGATGCCATTCCCGGATTGTGTTTGGGTGGAGAATGTGTGAATACTATCGGCTCTTTTATTTGTAAATGCCCTAAAGGACAAGCAAGAGATGAAGTAACGAACATGTGTAGAGATATTGATGAGTGTGCAGAGCAAGGAGTATGCGACAATGGTTATTGTGTAAACACTGATGGAAGCTACTATTGTACTTGTCATCCTGGATTTATAAGAAATACAGAAATGACTGGCTGTATAGGTATTTTATTTCTTAAAAATTTTCATTAATTAAAATGTTAACATGTCAAAATTAACTGTATTGACGTTAGTTGTCAATTGATGCAGTTACGTTGTTAGGGAGAGAAGGAATCTCTGGAAAATTATAAGCAGATATTATTAATCTGCAACTAGTATTAAATTATAATAAATTTTATTCTAAAAAAAATTAGTTATTATTATAATAAGGCCATGGTGACCGAGAATTTAAAGACCACGGTATGAATTTTAACTTTTCCACTCTATCTAGAATAGGTTGGTAACCTGTAGAATAACCACCTGATATACCAGAAATGGCCCAGGAGGATAAAAAAAAGTAATTTTCAGGATGATTCATTTTTTTTTTAATATCTAAGATTTTATATTTCATAAGTAGATTGATGTAATCATTAATAATTATTTTTAATTTAAGATACACGGCAAGACGAATGTTATCCTGATTTGGTTGGTGGCCAGTGTTATACCAGCTTACCAATAAGATTGTCCAAAAAAGATTGCTGTTGTGGAATGGGCATGGGAAAAGCATGGGGTCGTCAGTGCGAGCTCTGCCCTATGTCTGGAGAAGGTAAGTCAATATTGGCTGTTATATTATTTAAAAAAGGGTTTTTTATTTACTCTAAGTATGCAATGATAGTAATCGATTATCAGAATTTTCCTACTAAATGACTTCAAGTATTCATCAGTAATTATTTAAATGGTCAGTAATTGAATCGTGAGCTGGAATTGTATGTTATAGTTTTTTACATTATTTTTGTTTTTTTTATTTCATTACGTACATTAAACTATTATATAGGCCTGGCCAAGCCAGCTTTAAGATGATCATCAATGGCCCTAAATCAAGTAGGTACCACATGGGTCCCTTTTTTTGCTTAGTAATTTACCAGTAATATCTAAATCCACATTAATAGCTTGTGATAGTTTTATTACTCATAGTAAAGGAATTTTCAAATAGTTGAGAAAGAGTTTACATTGTCTTAATTCTGTAATCAAGATTATTAATACCATTTTTTTATTTTATTTTTTTAGATGAATATAGTCAACTCTGTAACGACATAATCGATTCAGGAAACGCCTGCGCATTTCGACCAACAATCTGTGGCGGAGGTCGATGTCAACCTACCCCGGGCGGATATGAGTGCATCTGCTTCCCTGGTTACACTAAAGTCATAAAGGGCCAGTCACAAGTGTGTGAAGGCTAGTCGTAAATCACACGTTAAATAACAAGTAAACTTAGATGCATCACATATATGTATCGTACTTATTAACTGCACAGTAATGGAACTTATCATCTCATCTACGAATTTTATTCTGAAAAATACCAGTTTTATGTATTGGATTTAATAAAATTTCTGTAAATTCAAATCTTCAGAGTCAGGGGTGGGCAAAACTTACCGGCATAAAGTGGGCCTGATAGAAGCTAAAAGTATCATAGATACTTAAATAAACTTAGCCCTATTGTATTGAAATATTAAAAAACACTGATTAATCGGACCAAAAAACACAGCAAGATTTATTTTAAATTTCCAGTTTTCACTTAATACAATATGAAAGGGTATAATTAGTTATATCCATTATTTTTTTTTTTAAAGAAATAACCCTTTATAATGAGAAGATGGTTGGGGGTGTGGTCAAAATGAAACACAAATAAGTTGAAGTTACTTATTTAATCGTGCCAACGTTTCGGCCAGAATTTCTAGCCTTCATCAGGGCTAAGAATAGAACAAGATAACAACCAATGAATACAAAAAATAAAATATAAACAGAATGACATAAAGTAAATAATTGTACAGGATGGAATTAATAAAATAAAGTGATGAAAGAAGTGAAAAATAAAATGTATACGTAGGTAATTGAATAAGTAGATAAAATAACATAATTAAGGAAATAAAATAAAAATTAAGTTATATAATGCAAAGAAATATGAATATATTAGTTTATTACTAATTTAAAAATTAAAATTATGGAAAGAAAAATAAAATTGAGACCATTTTCTCCTCATATAAGTTATATTTATAACTTTTTTATTTTCTTCATCATTTGAATGACATTTTGGGCAGTTTGCATCGATAGTTTCAAGATTGTACAGAAATTTCAAATAATTAAGTTGAAGTTAATAATTAGTTATTTAAAATATAATTTTCTATTCACAAAACTAGATTTTACAATTATATAATTTTTACTAATTGTTAAATTTAAAATTATGCCAAAAAAATTGAAATAATAATTATACTGATTTATTTTAATTTGTAAAAATTATGATTTAAATATGTAAATAGTAAATTTTGTTTAAAATAACAAATAATTCATTTTAACTTATTTATATGAAATTATTGTTTATTTTTAAAACTGTTGATTGTGCAATACTTGATAATGGAAAAAAGGCCTGAAATGTTCAAATGATGAAATAAACAAAAGAAGTTATAAAAGTTATTTCTTCTGGGAAAAAAATAATACTAAATAGCAATATAAGTTTTTCATTTTTTTTCTAAGATTATCATTAAAATTTTTAATTCCAATATTTTATATTTTTAAATTAAATTTACTTCATTTCCATGAAAAATTCAAAACAAGTGGGCTATTTAAAAATAATTTCATATATATTTAGGGGTGAGCATAAAGGTTTTAGTCTAAAATGGGATAGTTGGACTACCGATAGCAGATTTTGAAGAGGGGAAATTAGAGAAATTTATAGTAAAATTAATAAATTCTAAAATTTCCATCTGAAACTGATTTATAAAAAGAGAAAAAAAAAAAAAATTACGAACATAAAATTAATAAAAAGATCATATTTTCATACATTACTATTAAATAAGAAACTGAATAACAAATTTAACTTTTTTCAAATTTCAATCACGATAAGTTGAAGCTTATGCAAATTATCAGTTCATTTTTTCACTTCAGGGTCCTATAGTTTCATTGATCCAATAATATTTCTGTGAAAAATTATCTTTTTCAAAACATTTTTGTTTTTGAGGATCATTTCATAAAACTATTCACAAGTACAATCAATGTGAATATTTCAAAGTTAACAACTTTTAAAATGAAATGAAATGTCATGGCTATTTATAAATAAATTCTTGGAGTTGTTATTATTTATGTGTAATAAAAAAAAATCAAAACTAAGAGAATTCTTTTGAGAAAAAAATAGATGTTATTGAAAACCAACAGGATATCTTAAAAATACTTTAATAAAATAATGGGACTCTCCTGTTCAAAACAGAATATATGGCCAATATTTATTGGCCATTCAATATATAGTTTCCAATATATAACAAAATATATATAGTTTTGATTTATCAATTACTTACTTTAACAGCTCCTTAAATCAATTATTTACCCTGCAACAAAAAAATAAATAGTTATTATTTTAAAAATGAAATAATTTCTAAAAATATGAAATTATTAAAAATAATTAGTAACCTTTTTTAAATGAAACTAAGTAATTGAAAAATAGTTTATTTAATGATAATAGCATCTTACAAAAAAATGTTTTTCTTAAAATTAATTTTTTTTGTTAACACCACGGCCCTTTTGTCCATTCCTGATTTAAGCAGCATTTCATACTATTTTTTTTTTAAACCTATTTCTAACTTTATTTAATTAAAGAATCTATATACCCTTTTATGATGCAATGGTTAAAGTTTAAATATATTTGCCTTATCCCTTCTCGAAATGTTTTATAACATTTCATTTTTTTTTTTTTTTTTAATTTATACTAAATAGTCAAAACATGATCTGAATTTTTAATTCATGGTGAAAATAAATTTAAGTAACCATTCATTGCTTTTTATAACTATTTGAACAGTTAATGATAATAATTCAAGGTTATGTATTGACTACTTTTTATGAAATAAAAAAAAAAATGTGATGAAATTTGAAATAGTACACTAATGAATTTCCATACATCATAGTATATATAATTACATCATCTTAGAGACGGAAAAACACAACCAATTTTAATTATACAGAAGAGTATCAATTATATAGAATTATTAAATTAGTAGTTCATAAAATAGATTAAAAAAATAATCACATAGCTGAATTTCTGAAGGAAAGAAACGGGATGAAAATTTTATTTTGATAATTTAACTAAATTTTAATTAATACAATTAAATATTAGGGCTTTTAATCAATAAAATATTGGCAAAGCTGGGAAATTCTCTGCCTCAACCATCCAATACCCTGTTAATTGATCTGGTCATAAAGTTAATAGACTATGCAGTCAATAAATGGATTAACAGAAACAGCATGCAAGAAGTGAGAAAGGCTTATGAGACATTCCAGAAGGTAAAAATGTAATATCAAAGCTCAATTCAATATTATATAATAAAAATATTATTTCTAAAACCAAAAGAAGTATAAAATTGAGCATTATGACATATGAAGCAGAAAATTGCATCATAAAAAGTAAAGAAAGGAAAAACACTTTTTGCTACAGAAATGGACTACTGCCGAAAAACAGTAGGAATACCTAGAATGAATAAAGTGAGAAATGTATCACTAAGAAAAAAGATGAAAGTTGAAAAAAAAAAAAAAACATTATGGAAGAGATTGAACAAAAAACATCTGAAGTGGTATGGACATTTAAAAAGAATGCCTGAAGGGTGATAAGTACACTTGTGGAAAATAGGTAGTAGAAGATGAGTTCGACCAAGGAAAACCTAGGACAACAAACTGGAAGAATCCTTGTGGGGATAGTGTCTAAGAAAGGAATAGGCTTTGGTCATGGTGTTCTGGAAGGAGGTAGTACAAAATTTAGGTTAAGAAAACCCACTGTTTGAGTGGAAGATCATAAATTTTAAAAAAATCAATAAAATAGAATCAAAAATTTAAAGTATGTAATTTATAATTTTTCCTCCCATAAATAGGGGTAGAGTCAGATGGTTAGGTCATATGCAAATGGAAACGGGTGGTACTAGGATAGCCTCTTATTGGTACGTAACACAATTATAGAGGGACTCCATGCTGGAAGAAGAAATGATAGACCAAGCATTTGTTTTAGAACTTGCAGTTTATAAGAGAGTAGAAAAGAGTGACCTAGGAATTATAAAAATTGAGCAGGATTGTTGATGAAGTGTCATACAGAATGAGATAAAATAAGAAGAATTTACTATTTTTTTAAAATTTATTGTTTTCCTCCTAATGATTATTTTAACTGCCACTGGTCTATGAAATAAGTTTAAAATATTAATAAATCTCTTTCAGAGGCCTCAAAAATAGTATTTTTTTTCTATGTAGACAATTTCAATCACTCATTTTTCCATAGAATATTCATTATATTAAGGAGTGAAAATTTCACTTGAGTTTATACTTCTAAAGTTTTACTTTATTATTAATCAGATAATTAATGCTCTACTGTATACAAAAACTTATTTAATTCAGAAGTCATGAACATTACAGATACATTACTCTTATTTAAGTGTTTACTAATTATGATAACGAATAATTTATTTCTGATTTTATTAAACAGATGTGAATGAGTGTGCTCAGGGATTTTGTCTTGGAGGGAACTGTATCAATTCCAATGGTTCATTTGTTTGTCACTGTTCTGAGGGATATCATGTCTCATCTGATGGGACAAAATGTATTGGTGAGTATTTTTGATTCTTCAAATATGCCCTGTGTTTTGAACATGCATCAGTGGATTCATAGAAAAATGTTTATAACCTATAGGACAACCAGTCTTTTCTCACTGGTTGGAATAAAAGAAAATATTTAAAAATAAATAAACAACAAAAAATAAAAACATTCAATGGCCCATAAACCAGAATGTTTTTTACTTTACTAAACTTTTAGAATTTTATTTAATAGAATAAAATCCAATTACATCATGACAAAGATATTTATGACCTGTATCAAAACTACTGGTTTATAATATTCTAATTTTATTAAAGAAGGTTTTGGAATCTTATTTTCTTGCACCTCAGAATATTATGGGGAAAGAATGGTAACTAATATTTTGGGTTAATAATATTATGTAGTCATTGATGTAATAGTCAAAATAAATTTCAGGTTAAGTGTGCAACATCCAGCAAGATGCAGGATCATATTGTATTAGATGAAGAAGTTCAAGAGCCCAGAGAGAAAAAAAGAAAATTATTTCACCCCAATTTTTATTAACTTAATGAAAACTTTGACCTTTACTAGTCTCAATGGATGACTGCCAACAATAGTTGGAGAGAATAAAAAATGGCAGTTGTTTCACAAAATTAATTTTTCTTGCAAAGTTCTATTATCTTCAAAATTATTTACAACACTAAAAAAACTTAATAGAAAATCATTTAAAGCAATAAATAAATTTACTAAAATATGAGCCTTAATAGAGCTGTCTATGCCTAATAGTTCACAAGATATGGTTTTTGAAAAAGCAATATTTTTCCAAAAAACAAAAAATCAATATTCTGTAAATTTATTAAGACAAACATGATGAAAATTAGCATTTGTACAAATGAAGTGCAGATATATGTTAGCTCTCAATTAAGAAGTAGTTGCAGCAGTTGGAATAGTAGTGATATTCACAAAATGTTGATTTCTCGTTGTTCGGAAAAAACTTTTAGTTTATGAAAAAATATATCTCAGAAATTATTAGATGTACAGATGCCTATTAGTACCCAAATTAAATCTAGTTGAATGTACTATAATGTAATTAATAATGTTCATCTTTGAAGCAGCAGTAGTGTCCATGAACTTCGCCAAAATTAATTTAAAAATTATTGAATTATACTTTTGGAAAATGGGCTCTTGGACAAAAAAGGGTTTTAGATTCTAAAGAATTTAAAGGTTTTATTAAAATCCATTGTTGTGCAAAATGGGTCTGAAAAATCAACATGAATGGGGGGATTAATAAAAAAAATCTTTTTATTTATTTTTTAAAAATTTTCTTCATTTTTTAACTGTTTTATATCATTCTTTTATTAAAAAATCTTCCTAATAACCGACATTTTATGAAGATCATATAATAAATGATCTCGATTATTTCTTAATTATATATAACTATAATACTTTATAAATTTTAGATTATGACGAATGTCAACAGAACGGAATGTGTGCTAACGGACAGTGCATTAATATGGCCGGTTCATTTAAGTGCCAATGTAAGCCAGGCTTTGTGCTGTCATCGACTGGTCACGCCTGCATTGGTAAGATATTACGATTTGTTAAGTGTCATCTTAGAATAATATTAACTATGCAAATTTTTTATTTTGAAAGAAAACATTTTAATTTTTTTTTTAAAATAAGGTTTTTTTATATCACACTTATTTTATTTAAGCAGTAAAAAATTGATTGGTGGTTTTTAAATAAGTAACAGAAAATATTTTTAATGATGAGATAACAGTTGACCGTGGATATATATAAATTTAAAGAAAATGGTTTGGAGTGCAGTCAGTGTAGAACACAAATAAGTAAAAGACTTAGTAGTACCAATGTTTCGGGCAGAATTTTAAGCCTTCTTCAGGGCTTAGAACAAAGAACAAGATAACAACCAATGAATAAAAGGAACTACAGAATGATTAGAAAATAAAAAAACACATACTATAGATACATAAATAATGTTGAAAGACATATATAGTCTATACTTATGTATGTTGAAGTATTATGAGAAGATAGATAAGGTTGTATAAGAAAAGTAATATTAAAATTAAGAAGGATAAAAGAAGAACTAACAAAATAATAGTAAATATATGCACGAAATGAAAATTATTTAAAATTAAGTGATGAAAAAAGTGGGAAATAAAACGTACATGTAGGTAATTAAATATGTATGTAAAATGACAGGATTAAGGAAATAAAAATATAAAGTTATATAATCCAGATGGAATAAAGAAATATGGATATTTTAATTTAATAATAATTATTTAAAACTGAAGTTAAGATAAAAAAGAACAAAGAAAATATAAGTAATTAATATAATAAGTAAAATACTAGAATGAAATAAATAAAATATAAAGCTATATAAGATAAAAGGACTAATTAGTAAATATGACAATAATAACAGGTGGTGAACATAACTTAATAATGTGAGTAAGGAAGAAGTAATAAAAAAGAGTGAGGAAGGAGAAGGGATAAAATTTTAGAGATTGTAGAAGAGAAAAATTTGTCTTCTAATTTTTAATTTTCAACTAGGATATTGTGAAGATCACCCTCCTCCATATATTATTTATTAGTAATTTCACAGTTAACGAAGAATAAACAATACAGAGGATGTTACGTACTATAACCTATTTGATATATATTTAAATCTTCTAATTCTTAAGACTAATTTTTTTATTTCCTAAGACAACTATTTCTGAAAATAGACTAAATTTTCATTATAGAAAATTCTGCGATTAAATGAAATTAAGGGTAAACATGATTAAGAATTATGTTTTATAAATTAAGTTTAGTGCTTTTTCATAAATTAATTTAATGGGTAATTATTGTAGGGACCTTAAAGGGTATCATTGATCATTAGGAGTAGCTATGCTGCCCTTATTTATGATATCAACGTGTCAAGCATTAGTGTTACCATTCTAATTTTCAATAAGAATTGTTTATCTTCCATTTTTAATAATGATATCATTACTACAAAAAGTTATTGAAAAAATAAAATAAAATAAAATTGTGAAGATTCACTTACCATTTTGACTATAGTTAAATATATTTTGGTCTAAATTTATCATCATTGTTGAAAATTTGTACAGTAACTTTTTAATAAAAATAAAATAGAATTGACATTGATTTGATTTAAAACTTAAATGTTTTCTCTCACAGATATAGATGAGTGTTATGAAAATCCAAGAATTTGCCTCAACGGAAGATGTGAAAACACGCCGGGATCCTACCAGTGTTTATGCCTATCCGGATATACTTTATCTCAAGACAGAGCATTTTGTAGCGATATTGATGAATGCGCTAACCCTCAAACTTGTCAAAATGGTAGATGTTACAATATGGAAGGAACTTATAAATGTCTCTGTGACTCGGGATATAAACTGAGTTCTGATGAAAAAAGTTGTCATGGTAATGTTATTTTATTTGATTTTACTTCCTAATTATATTAAATCAATTTATTTATTTTTCCTATTTATTTGTAGTTAGATAAATATTTCCATAGGTCATAGTCGCATTTATTCCATCTGTACTAATGAGCCAGTGATCCCCCTACCTTTATAAAACAAAATAAAATAACTTTTTCTATTTCACATAAGAAGTGTAAGAATATCATGACTAAATGAATATAGAAATTATTGGAAAAAAGGACTAACATCAAACTTAAAAAAAAAAAACAGGACATAACCAGTCATCTATCCAAATAGCTGAAAAAAAAAAAAAAATCCCATGAAAAACTTTTCTGTTTTTACAATTAAATATGAATATTAAACATTTTCAAATTATATAGAGTTTTAATGTTCTCTAATCATAATTAAAATGAAAAAAAGTTTTTGGAATTTCTGTATAATTATTTATTGTTATAATATAACAATACTGTCATTTTTTAAAAAAGTTAAACTTAAAGCTATTGCTTGCTTACTGGAGCTACAAATTGCACCAGTCTAAAAAAAAGGAGACTTTGGACCTTTGGCAGGGGCACATTCCACTACTGCCTTGCTACGGCCCTGAATATGTGTACATCTTTATTTTAATTTTAAGCATTATAAAATATTACACAAATCAAATGTGAAGAATAAATCAAAGTATTAATGGGTGTGAAATTATAAACAACTGCATTTATTTAATGACTAAATATGTATATCTGTTGAAAAAATGACTTTTGTTTAAAGGTATTTTATATCTTTAAATATGTTTTTTGTTATACTTATTGTTATAATGGTGTTAGATATTGATGAATGCAGCAGTCAGAACCCTCCTTGCCAAAATGGACGATGTTTAAACACAATCGGAAGTTTCCGTTGCACGTGTCAAAGTGGTTATAGTGTCAGTCTTGATGGAAGATCTTGTTTAGGTAAGGTATATTTTTTTGGTTTATAAAAATGCAATCCTATTATAGTATAATAGGTTCTATGTTAAAATAAAATAATGTGTCTCAGTTATTAAATTGCTCATTTGTTGGTAAACGAAAAATTTCAGTAAGCACATATTTTTTTTTCCTATTGAGCTAATTGCATGAACCATCATTGGTCTTATATCTAATAACACCTTTCATTTTAAAATTTTATAACCCAAACTTTTATTACCACGTGTTTCTAATTTTAAAGTTTCATTATTTTGTTACAGATATGCAAAAAGACGTTTGTTATCTGTATGACAATGGTCAGTGCCGAGAGCCATCATTAGCTGTAGTAACCAAAAGTACATGTTGTTGCTGTACATCATCATCGTTTATGTTTGCGTGGGGATCTCCTTGTAATCCTTGCCCCATGCCAGGCTCACACGAGTTCTCACGATTATGCCCTAGTGGACCAGGCATGACTCCAGAA
Organism: Halyomorpha halys; assembly: GCF_000696795.3. Taxonomy (NCBI): domain Eukaryota; kingdom Metazoa; phylum Arthropoda; class Insecta; order Hemiptera; family Pentatomidae; genus Halyomorpha; species Halyomorpha halys. Next base: position 313,348 of record NW_027109033.1, read on the forward strand.
GATAAAGGTCAGTTTAAATTGTAATTTATTTTTCATATATATGAACTCATACAAGCTTTGTTCATAAACAGGCCTTTAATGGTTAACACTAAATTCAGTTGATATTTTCTTTCAGTTTTTTGTAATATTGGTAGATTTTCAGAGACAGTTTTGAATTTTGATCCTAAATGTTGTTTTGACCAATTTTCATAGAATTGAACTTTAACATAAATATGTATGGAAAACAACTTTGTTATAGTTATTTATTTTTTAAAAATAATAATAGGTGAGAATTCTAAATTATTTATAATAATATTCTAATTAATAAAATACACAGAATCACATTTAAAAATGTAAAAATATTTTTGCATAAACAAATAAAATACAAAATTAAATTTTTAAATGAAATTAAAATATTCTTAGATTATTCAAAAGAAAAATGATTCACTTGGAAATCATACTTGATCAAACATTGTCAAAAAAGGAAGATAAGAAAACAGTTTAAAATGTTAAAAAAATTGCAGGCTTAAGTTGTACACAAGAAATATTTTTTACATTAATATTTTTATATACTATTTTGATAACATGTAATAAACAGTTTGAAAATGGACAAAGGGCTGAAATGTTTCTTAAATAACATTACAGTAGAATAAAAATTTTGTAAGTTTTTATAATAATTTAAATGTTTTTCTTAATCTATTAGACTGATATTACAAAAAAATCAT
>NW_027109033.1:314101-316202 GCF_000696795.3 Halyomorpha halys
AATTATAGCATTTGACATATATTTAACTTTTTTAAAATTCTCTATAATTTTTAAACTTATTTTTTCTTGAGAAATTTGAAGGTGTACTGATCAAGAACATATATTTTAGAAACCCAGTCATTCAATTTCATAATCATGAACTAATGCAATGTCCCATAATTAAAACTGTCATAGATATAATTGAGATTTTATAACGGTTTATTTGTTAATTATTTTTTAGATATCAATGAATGTGCACTGAGCCCAGCATTATGTGCCAATGGTGCCTGCGAAAATATGAAAGGAGGATATAGATGCGTATGTAACAAAGGTTATGAACCAGATTCGACTTGGAAAAAATGTGTTGATATTGATGAATGCAAAGCTGATGAAAGTACCTGCGATGGTGGTCAATGCAGAAATACACCTGGTAGTTTCCAGGTAGATTAAATTGGACATATTTTATAATATACTATAAAACTTTTATTTTTTAGAAGTAATAAATTTATATTTTTGTTTTATAGTGTATTTGCCCTCCTGGTACCAGAGAAAATGTTTTAAATCATGTTTGTGATGATATAGACGAGTGTTCAGAAAATCAAGATGCCTGTTATAATGGAGATTGCATTAATACCGTTGGTTCTTACGAATGCGCTTGCCCACCTGGATCGGTTATTGACCACACAGGAAGAGTCTGTATAGGCAAGTATATTAAGTTTATATCATTTACTTGATAACTTCATTGAGCCTTTTCACTTTTCTAGAACTCCAAATATAAATTTCCTTTCATCCATCAGACCTAGTGAAGTTTAATTACATTATAAAGACATGAATTCTGATGTTCCGGAACTTAATTTCCTTCCAGAACGATAATTATTTAATGTTTTTGAAGACAGTTTTTCAAATGTTTCTGTGTAAAAATCAAATACAGAAGTCTCAAAATTGCAGTTACCTTCACAGCCAAAATGAAATATAATTTATAATCAATATTTAAGCATATAATAGAATATTTATTTGGCATCTTGTCATCAACATACAACATAAAACAATTCAATTTCTACGCATTTTATTATATATTTGTGCATATATTTAGATTACTATTTTCAGAACTAGTTATTGTTTTTTTAGATAACAGAAAAGGAAGCTGTTGGACAAGACTTGTAGCTGGAAGGTGTGAAAACAGTCTTCCTGGCGTTACTCTTCAGTCAGAATGCTGTTGCTCTATTGGTGTTGCTTGGGGATCTCCGTGCCAGATGTGTCATCATACTGACTGTCCTTGTCCAAGAGGTTTTACTAAGGTTTGTGCTAATAAAAGGGTTGATTAATTTCCTGTAGAGAATTTGTTATTATAATTTAAGTGTCACTTAATGCCCTTATAATAGTCTTAAAAAATGAAGTAACTAATTTAATGAATTACTCTTTTAGACTGATGGTAAAACATGCACAGACATAAACGAGTGTTCATTGAATGCAGGAGTTTGTCGTGGCGGAGGAACCTGCGTTAACACTGAAGGTTCTTTCACATGTGTTTGTCCTCCTGGGCTCACACTGGATTCCGCAGGTTGGTTGGGAGTGCCTTTTTTTCACCTCCTAATTTAACATATTTTAGTGTATATGAATTCTCATATTCCATTTATAATTGAAGAATATAGTTATAAATTAGTTTGAAAATTTTTCTTTAGAACTATGAATCAGGAATAGTACACTATGAAAGTTTAACTACGTTTTTAAAAAAATTACAGCCAAAATTTTACTTGTATAACTTTTGATTATTTTGGATTAGTTATTTTTTTTGTTAATAATTCAAATTTTATTTATTGATAAATATTATAATTTGTCACAACCTTGGGCAATAAGTAATTGTGATAAATGATCAAATTCATACCAAAATTGAAAAAAAATTAAAGTAAAAAAAAAAATACATAAATAAATAAAATCTCTATATGTACATAAGTAGAAAGATAAATAAAATGAACATGGATAGTTAGTTATTAAAATTACAGGCTACCCACACTACGAAATATATTCCATATATAAATGACTAAATCCTAAATCAGTTGTGGTTTACTTATATATTTATACAGGATAAACCCAGTTACATATTCAAATAAGTACAAATTAT
>NW_027109033.1:316297-355379 GCF_000696795.3 Halyomorpha halys
CAATTTCACCTATATAGATGAAATATGGTACATAATATGATATGTTATTTTATATATTTTTTTTTTTACAAATTAATTTAAGAAATAATAAATAGAAACAAAAAACTTAATAGAGGTATTAATCTAGATAAAAATAGAACCAATAACAAAAATAAAAGTTTTAGTACCATAATAAATATATCATTTAATATAGAAAATTTCAAAAATAATATTAATTAAGTTATTTAATTTTTTTGAAATTTGGAATAGTTTATTTTTTAGTTGAGATAAACTCGAGTAAAATCATTTGGTAATGAGTTGACATTATGGATAATTCTTGGTAAATTGGAAAACTTATTATAATTTCGTTTGTGAGAAGTTATTTTAAAAGTTTAATGTTTCTTGGTTTGATGAGCAGGCACATGACCTCTTTGTTTAAACATGAAAATCAGGACAATTGACAATATTATAGAAGAGTTTATTAAAAAAAATTATATCACTATTAAATCTATTATTACCATATTATTTATTTTAGGAACAATGTGTATTGATGTAAGACAAGAGAGCTGCTTTAGCGAATTCAAACATGGCATGGGTTCAGGTGTTATTGAAGGTTTGTATCCAAAATCATTGTGCTGCTGTACTCGGGTTGGTAAAGCATGGGGAGGTTCTCCCAATGGACAGCAATGTGAAGCATGTCCCAAACAAAATTCAGTAACATTCACGGAACTTTGTCCTAAGGTAATTTCTTTTCATCTTTATCTACTAATCTATAATACTAAAAAAACTTTAATGACAGTCTTAAGAAATTTATGTATCTTTGTTTTTATTAATAAATTTAACTTAAAATTAGTTCATATTTCACCAATATTTTATATCTTAAAAATCTGAGGCCCTTGCAAAAAACTTATGCTACATTTAATTAAGAATATCAGATCTATATTAAATAATTTCCAAGCACCAAAACCATTTTTGACCTGTGTAATATTTTGATTCAATAAAAAAATTGTAGATATATCTGAATAATCATGGACGTTAGTTCTTTCGATACAAATTACAAAAATTTCTCAAATTGATCTCTATGCCAATGGGATGTTTTTTCGCTCCTGCAAATTTTATAAATTTGAATGGAGCTGGTTTTTTACATATAAATGAAAAATATTAAATCATAAATATTGCGAATGGAATGAAATATCTTTTATGAGGGGTGTGGTGCCCAGTTATTTCTGGGTTTAAATTTTTGTTTTTTTAATTTTGAATAATTCTAAAAACTAAGTTTTGTTTTTACTTTTATCTAATTTTAGGGACCTGGTATGATAGACAGGAAAGATATCAATGAGTGCATTGAATTTCCTGGAATGTGTGCCAATGGAAGATGTCGCAATATGGTGGGCGGCTTTAGTTGTCGCTGTAATCAAGGATATACACTTGATGAAAATGGGATTAAATGTGTTGGTAAGAAATAGTTTTATATTTCTAATTTGAAAATAGCTTCCTAATTATTACATAAACTTATTAAATATGGAAATTTTTTGTTTTTATAGACATTGATGAATGTAATATAATGCATGGTGCTTGTGGCAATGGGACTTGCCAGAATTTACCAGGAAGTTTTACATGTAATTGTAAAGAGGGATTTGAAAATTCAGAAATTATGCAGGTTTGTGTGGGTAAGTATTTTAAGTTTTATTTATTATTGTAAGTTTTTGTATATTTTATTCATTTTTTATTTTTCTTAAGACATCAATGAATGCGAGAAAATCCCTGGTTTGTGCAGAGGAGGGACTTGTAAAAATACTCCAGGAAGTTTCACGTGTATTTGTCCTCCTGGTCATGAACTCGCTCCAGATAAAAAATCTTGTAAAGGTAAAAAAAAGTTTTTTCAAATTATTATCAATTTTATGTTTATAACAAAGAAATTAATGTATCAATCGTTTTCAGACAAAATTAGAAATTTCTTAAATGTATATTATTCTTCTGTGCAAAATGCTTTCATTAAGTTGAACTTCTTAGTGTAAATAATGAACTGCCCCCCATCAGGTGACAGAAGGTGCACAGCCACTTATATTAACTCATGCTTACGTGCTCAACTTAGTTACTTTCCTGGTTAAAAACTCATTTACACAATTTCCTGTAAATCAATATTGGTATTCTAACAATATTGGTTTCTGGTATCCTAAACAACGGATCATTATTCTAAAATTAGACGGACCATGGACGAATAAAGTTTTAGTAGAGGACATGCAGATTTGATATTTAATGTGGTTCTGTTTATAAAACCTAGAATCTTATGAAGTTTTTTAACTATGGCTTAATCTTAGACCAGATTGTAGTGTTTTATTTTTCCAAAGCTCTTACATGAATAATTTAATAATATGTGCATTATAATTAAATAATCATATTTATGTAATACATAATACATAAAATATATATTAAGGTTATACAGCCAATTAAATACTTCAAGAAGTCTCCAGGCTTGAGTATCTTAACAAGTTTTTTAAACAGTAATATTGTGCTTATTCATATTATAATTTTATGACGTAATATTAATGTTGAATGATGATCTAGAAAAGCCAGCTTAGGTGTTAATGATTAAATTAATTAAAACTAGCATTTCATTAACTTGTACATTAAAATAATTTACTTTATATATACATTTTTATTTAATTTACATATATTACATAGTACATACAACAATTATTTTATTACTTTATTTCTAGATATTGATGAATGCTCAAGAACAAGTGGAATATGCTCGAATGGTGTTTGTGAAAATATGATGGGAACATATCAATGTGTTTGTGATGATGGATACGAACATGCTGGAATCAAATCACATTGTGAAGGTATTCTGATAATGATTAACATTAAAAAAGTCTGGTACTTAATAGAAACAGAAATTATTGTATTTTTTTCCCTCCTGTTTATAATTTATCATGCTTTAATTGATTGTTTTGACAAAACTAAATTTTAGGTCATGTAACTTAATATATATTGTCATGTTCAGATAATAATAATAATTTTTTAAAATTATAATTCCCTAAAGGTCAAAAACTTGGAATAAAGATACACTTATTCTCTTCTTAGACGTTTGGGGAATACTGTTTCAGCATAATATAATTCACATTTAATACAATTTGTTAGTCTCATTCCTGGTAATAAATAGAGGAAACAATTAATAAATAAAATATTGTTTTAAAATTTCTTAATAAATTAAAAATTGTTTTTTATATTAATTACTAGAAATAAAACTAACGGATTGTAGATTGTAAGAAATTAAATTATATATAATGAATTTAATTTTGTAATTTATAATTATTTTTATTCAAATAAGAAGATCAATTTATAATTTTATTAAGGAAAATATATTTTCTTTCAGACATTGATGAATGTGATAGCAGTAATGGAGGGTGTCAGTCAATCTGCTTGAACACACCAGGAAGTTACTTATGTGATTGCCAGTATGTATAATATAGCAAAATATTTGATAATAAAGTTTATAAACTAATCAATAAATAAGCCATATATTTTATTTAATTATTATTTTAATATAGTTGAACAAAACAGTTTTGAAGAAATACCTGTCCGTAAGTTATAGTAGCAAAAATGCACCTCATGCATAATTTAATATATATAAAATTTTAACTAGTCCCATTAATGTCATCAATTTTGCAATTTTTTTTTTTAAATGAATGGTAATCATATCTATTCCCAACCCATTCAAAATGAATTAATAATAAAAAAGAAAAATATTAAATCTGGACGGACACCTTGTCATCCTAAAAAAATGTAAATATCAACTAAGAAAGAAAAAAAAAAACCTAATACATACAAAAAATATTTATAATGGTCAAATTAAATTAAATAAAAAGCTAATTGCCAAATTTGTTATAATCTAATATTAATGTGATAATTTAATAAGTTCTTAAAATAGCAATTTCATAATTTTTAGGAGAGGATTTGTTCTTAGCCTTGATAGTAGAAGTTGTATGGATATAGATGAATGTAAAGAGAATCCAAGAATATGTAACGGTGGAAAGTGCAGAAACACAATTGGAAGTTTTACCTGTGAATGCACTAAAGGGCTTTTACAAGGACCAGATGGATCATCTTGTGTTGGTATAATAATTTAGATTAAGATACTTTAACTTTTATACTTGTTTCTTTCTTATTGTACTCTCGAAATAATTTTTCCCTTATCCCATTACTACCCAAAGATAGAAATAATGTGGTTTTTTTGTTTCTAAGTTAATATTTGTTGAAAATATATTTTTGGAAAATTTGAAAACAATAGCCTATTAGGAACCATATTTTTTGGAATGTTTAATAAATGTATGAGTTAGAATTCTTAAATAAACATTTATTAACTAATTCAAATATTAAAAAATAATTTTCAATTTTATAGTGGATGACCTTTTGCCTATTTTTCTTCTAACTTGTGTTATCATCTTTTTTTATTCGAATTTAAGAAGTCTTTAATTTTTTTTTTTTTACATTCCAGATATTGATGAATGTGCACAAGACAAAAACATATGCGGAAACGGTGAATGCGATAATACCGTTGGCTCTTATCTGTGTCACTGTGAACCTGGATATTCTGTTAAGCCGAATCAGTCTTCGCTCTGCACAGATGATGATGAATGTGAGCTTTGCAATAATAATTGTGATGTGAATGCACATTGCATAAACAATCCCGTAGGTAACCAGCTCATTTATTCTATTTAATATTAATAATCATACCATTTATATTGTTTTGAATTACTTTATCAATCTTTGATAACTAAAGAAAGAGAATTCAAATTGTTACTTATCAGAATTCAATCTAAAAATAAAAAAATGACCCTGTGTAATGAATATTACACAAAAAGGAACTCAAATATTACAAAAATATTTATTTAGTACCAAAGTTTTGCCTCACATAGCTGGAGGGTATGATAATTCGGGGAGGATGATAATCAGGGAGGGTATGATAATCAGGGCTAAAAACAACATACAAAAAACTAAAAATATTGTTGACAGTGTTAGAGTTATTAGTTGACATGAAATATAAATTAAAGTAGGTAGAATTATAAAATGTAAAAAGTATATGAAAAGTAAATAAAAATGGGTAGAGTAAATTTAAATAAAATAGAAGTAAGATTTACAGAAATAAGTATAAATAAAAAAATACAGTAATAAATATTTATGCTTAATATTTATTATAATTTTTTATTTTTATGTAAGTCCCAGGTATTTTTTTATGTTTTATAGTCCTACAATAATTTAATTTATATTTCAGATCATATAATAACTCTTAGACTGTATATAACCTTTTTAGTTTTTTTAAATTTGTTTTTAGCTCTGATAAAGTCCTGCAGAGCGTGGTAAAACTTTGGTGCTTAATAAATTTGTTTTATTTGAATTTCTTTTTTACTGCACCATACCATCTTCTTCCATTATATAAATTGTTTTATTCCTCCTCACTTTCATTTTATAATGGCTTAAATTAATATAAATAAATACAGGATAAGAAAAGATATTGTTAAGGAAAAAATTATACAATAAATTTTGTAAAAGTTTTGTACAAGTGTGAGTGTAATTATAACATCTAATAAATTATATGTTGGTAATTTATTTTATTTTATTTTTAGGGATCATACAGTTGTCGTTGTAAAGATGGATTTACTGGTGATGGTACATCTTGCCAAGATATCAATGAATGTCTTAACAACAACGGTGGCTGCAATCAAAATGCTCAGTGTGTTAACAATGATGGATCTTTCAAAGTAACTATTTTATTTATTTTTCCATTATATATTGGAATGATGAATCATCAGTTTTTAATTATTTTTTTAATCAAGTATGTCAGTGATAATATCACTAATTAAGCCTTCAAGTGGTGTATATATGCATCGTTAAATGTTTTCTTTGATATCACAAATTAATTCAATTTTCCAAATAAAAAATATGTATTATTAAATTTATGCTTCTCTAAGATTAGCTCTAACAAAATAAAATATTTTATGACTTAAGACAAGATTGAACATTTTATTCTAGTGCGTCTGTGACTCCGGATTTCGCGGAGATGGCTACATGTGTACCGATGTCGATGAATGCGCTGAAAATCCGATGTTGTGTGCCAATGGGCATTGCCTTAACTATCCAGGTTCTTTCAGATGTGAATGTGAAATGGGCTTTATGCATCCAAATGATAACAGCGAAACTGCTTGTGTTGGTAAGTACACAATGTAAAAATTTAATATTAAAAATGTATGTGAGACAAAATAGCAACTATTAAGAAAAAAATTATATAAAAATGGAACTCTGATAGCTTTATGAATAAGTGTTGAAGCAACTTTAATTAAACAGAAAATAATTTTTAAAATATGACTAATTGGATTCTATTTCGTTTCTTTTGTATATTATAATAATAGACTTTTGCATTGTACTTAAACTTACCAGGGAGGGTTTGGAATGCATTTTATATCCATTTAATAACTTATAGAATCTATTTTGGAGGTTTCTGGAAGAGTTGATATAAATATGTTTTTCTTCCCACTACAGTTGGAATCCTCCAGCAGCCTTGTCCTTAGGATCAAATGAGCTGAAATTTGTTATCCAGGGTTGTTTTATAGGCAGAACAATAATTCATTAAATAAAATATTTGATATAAAACTTGTTCTTGTAAATTTCAGTTCTAAGTTTTAAGTTCCAATTTTATTATAAATTCTGTCTTACATATCAATTTTTGAAGTTAGCATTGCTTTTTTTATTCAGCCTCTAGCAAAGAGATATTCCTTTGCTATAACACTTTCTTTTTTCCCCAAAACTTTCTGTGTTTTGGTTTGTTTTTTTAAATATAAGATGATATTGTCTTGAAAGAACAATGCCATAAAAGTGGGGTGATATCAGTCAAAATTTCATTTTGTCCAGAGGACCTTTTTACAGTTTGAAACATTTCTACAGCCCCTACTTATTTAAATTAATTTAAAACTTATCTTTAATTGAATTTTATATTTTTCTTTGTTTTGATATATAATTTAACTGTATAATATATAGTTGATTCCTCACTAATAAATCACAAAATAATTTTTTGTAATAATTGAATCGTTTAAGCTTACCCCCTGACTGAATAAAAATAACTGTAATATTTAATTTGTAATACATAATAATCAAATATATTACCATTAAGATAATAAGGACATAATAGGACTAAAAGTGATTTCAATAAAAAAAAAATAGTTTTTAATAATGATTTGTTTTTATAGATATAAACGAATGCCAGATGTTTACCAATCTATGTGTTTATGGTGAATGCAAAAATATTTTTGGAATGTTCCGTTGTGAATGTAAGGAGGGCTTTCAACTGGACAATACAGGAGGTAATTATTTTATTTTTAACTTTATATATGTTTCTAATTTAATTGTTTTAATAAATTCCCAGGTGTTTATAATGAATTTTATGTAGTGATGCAAATTCTGCCACTATAAACTTAAACTTTGCTCTACCTCTTGATAAAAAAAAAAATGAAACTCACAGATATTAAACAGTGCCCTTTTCTTTCATCTATACACTAAGGAAGCTGAAGTATAAATTTTTAACTTTTTAGAATTCTATAAGCAGATTAAAAATGCAAAATCTGTTGCTTTCAAAGTAATCAACTTTGAATGTACTATCAGATTGATATAAGCAAGAGAGGCTAAGACATTAATAAAGTCAATATTCAATACCCTTGCCATAAAAATCTGTGAAAAAAATAAGGTATAAAAATCAGGCAATGGAATTCTCAAGAAAATACATATTTTAAAATTTGTAGAAGAGTAGAAAACTGGCTGCTCCTTATAGATATTTGGTGAACGTTTTTATAGAAAATATGGATTGAAATGACAAATGTTTTAAGAATTATAAAAGAATGTGAGGGAAGGGGCCGTGCTGAAGTGGCTGGAAGAAAGATACACATTCGAAAACCAACAGGAGTGAGAGGATGGTATTGTAGCTATAATGACCAGTACGTAAGTGACCTAACTTTTGACCTAGATGGCTGAAAGTATTAAAGAGTAAAGCCTAGCAATCTCATATCAAAAGTGGATTCAAATCTCACCTCTGTGGGTGAAATTTATTTTACATCAGTCCCATGGAATAAATCTCGGCATTCCCAATCTTACTAGAATAGAATAGCCATCCCATAAGAGCTTTATGAAGTAGTAAAGTTATTATCCTAATGATTGTTTTTATTTTATTTCTTCTTATGTAATTTTAATACATATAAGTTTTGCAAATTTATTATAGGGTTAAAATCCACCCTTTGTTCATCTTATATTCATTTAATCCTCAGACTATCAGCAGAAAGATTATAAATTAATATATGCTGGAGTTAAAGTTTGATTTTTGTACTTCAACATATTTCGACATCACGTTTGTGATGGAGTCATGCACTAAAAATAACAATTCATGTACCTGGAATTGGCACAGCTAAAATAACAACAGTCATTGTAGGCGAGTATGTTAATGCATAACCTCAGCAAACTCAAATCTGCAGCAATACCTGTACGATTTCGGCCTGTGTTGGTTGACTTTTATTTCATGGCGGCCCAATAGAATGAAAATTCGACCTTCCCACTCTAGTTAGAATTGGGTGATAATCTGCAGGATGTACCCTTCAAATATCATAAATATAATTGAAATTTATAATTTATAAATATTCCACGTACTTAGCAAGTATTTCATTGTTTCAGGCAATTGTACTGATAAAAATGAATGTGACAGCCCTCAAGCTTGCCAGTATGGAATTTGTAAAAACACAATTGGGAGCTATATTTGTACCTGTCCAGATAACTATCAGCTAGTTCCTGCTGGTAATGCGTGTGTTGGTAAGTTTATTTTTTAAATTGTTTATTACCCTCTTTAAGTTATTGGGTCATGACCTCTAAATGTGTCATTAAATCCCATTGGTTTGATTCCAATATCTTTTAGAATGTTAAAATAGTTTTCTTTCCCTCCTCCCCCCTCTTGCAGAGCTCTGATTTGTGCTACTTCTGGCTTCGTTTTTTTTTTTTTGTATTTCGTTATACATGTCTCTCGACATGACTCTTCAATCTTTGCTTCAATTTTCTTTTTTTTTTGTACCCCAACTAGTAGCTAGTTCACTCTTAGAAATGATCTTAATATCATTAAGAAGTTAGAAATTTAATTAAAGTTAAATAGTATGGGTGCGAATTTTAAAATTAATAGAGTATTATAATCATAATATAAGAGTTTATTAATATATTATAAATAAATTGTTTATCTTTATTGTTCTGGCTGGTTTTGGCTCTCAGGGAATTATCAAGGACTCTTAAAATCGATGATCCAAATTTTAAATTTTTTCCCTATTGCAGGCCAAGTTGATTAATAAACATTTATTCTCTTATTTCATTCATTTTGAATGTTTACCCATTTGCTTATTTGTTATCAAACTTTGATTTTGATAGGTTTTGTTAATAATAGTTTGGTAACAAATAAGCTAAGAGTTAAACAATTAAAGTATATGAAATAAGAGAATAATTTTTATGAGTGTAAAATCCGACTTCAGCCTGTCTAAACTCTTCAAGCTTTATCATTTTGTATAACTATATATTTAATCATATCCAAAATTGCATAATTTTAACTATATTTAATAAAATATAATTTGTTGTCTTAATTCATTGTTTAGACAAAAGGGAGTCTAGATGCTACTTAAATGTGGAGCCGCTACCAGGTCGTGGGCCGAGGTGCTCGAAGGAAACAGGTGGCCCTATGACAAAAGCAACATGCTGCTGTTCTCTCGGAAAGGCCTGGGGCTTAAGCTGTGAACTTTGTCCTGAACAAGATAGCAAAGAGTACAAGGATCTTTGTCCTGGGGGAACTGGTTACAGTCCAAACGTTGTGACGGTAATTTATTAAATATATCAATAATAATGAACTTATCTATGCTTATATTGTTATCATAAATCATAAGCTTTATGATACACAAAAACTGTCAAATATGAAATAATAGAGAACTGGTATATTTTTCATATAGAAAAAAAGTTCTATGAACGAAAATTTCAAAATTGGTCATTCAAAGACATAATCAAGATGGTAATAAGTAATTTATTTACAAAATAACAAATACAATTATGCTTGGTTAGTTTTTATTTTTGTTTGGTATAAAACTTATTATGAATCAATGGATTTTATAATGTAGATATAATAGTGAATATTATAAACAAATTGGATTTGATATGTGAAATTATGAAAATAGGTATTAGAAATATTAACATAATGTTGAATAATGAGAAAAGGATAATCATTCTTTGGAATTCAAAAACTGAATTTATATCTTGTTATTTCTGTCTGTTGAAAAAAGTATTTTGGAAAACCTAACTGAAACTTCTAAAATAACTGGGCTATAATTCAAGTGTATGAATCATGTAAAAAGCATGCTTTATTTGAAGAGAGAAGGGAGATAAAGCAGGAAAACATAAAAGTGTAGAAATTAAATATAAGATGGGAAAAGAATAAAGCTGATTCAACAAAACTTCTCAAAGCCTTCATGTGGACAAGTGATTTAAGATGATTCACTGTAACCAAGCAAGCCAAGTTCATTAAAATGTTTGCTATTAAATACATCAAAATTCTTGTAAATAATAAATAACTGTCATAAAAATAAAATAAATGGATTAGGTTATACCAATTCAATATAAAGGAAACATAAAGAGATGATAAGATAAAATATTAATAGACAGCAAGCAGGCAGAGTACTCTGTAAAGGAAATATACTTGGTGGGAAAAAAGGGTAGGAAATGTACATGGTGAGAAAAAAGGGTAGGAAATATGATTCTTAAATATAACTGCGAGATAGCATGTAATGTCAAAGTGCCCATGTTGACTTGATATAATTCGAAAATTAAAGATAAATCAAATTGAAGGCCAAATGGAAGAATCATTTTTTCATACAAATATTTTCTATTTTATTCAAAGTACTTGCATATACTTTTACTTAAAATTTTATTTGTATGAGTGATTTAATGACTTAAATAAATCTATTTCTTGAAAATTGTTATGATTGAAAAATGTATTTATTTTAGTTTTTATGAAATTTAAAATATAAAATTTATTTTTTATGGAGGAACATAAGCCTAATCATAGATCAGATAGAAATAAATTATACATTGTTTAGCATGCTGAATCCTCATTTTAACGAGACTTATAGTACTGCTCGATATTAGTTAACGTTTTAAAATACTGCAATATTCATTACAAATAATTGTTTTCAAATTGTGATTAGTAAAGTGATGTTGGCAAATATTTGCTTAAATTATTTTAGGTATTGTTATCTTGCAAATATCATAATTGGTTAATGTATTAATAAATTAACTAATTAATGCTTAGATTACATTGTAATATTATAATTTTAAGTTAGAATGAAAAAAACAAATTTTTGTGTATAGTGTTTAGTATAATTAACACTGATTGAAATTTATTAATGATTTTAGGTAGGCTTAGAAGACATAAATGAATGCGTCGAGCATGATAATTTGTGTAAAAATGGACATTGTACTAATACTTTTGGCAGCTATATGTGTTCATGCAGTGATGGTTTCAGGCTTAGTAACACCACTGCTATATGTGTTGGTATGTAAGTAGATTAAGAATAAAGTGTAATTACTTTAGTGGTATTATTATTAATTATTTATTTATACTAAAAAAAGTAATAAAAGAAAATGAGTATGAGATTAATAGCTGCAAACAATTAAAACAGATACTGCTTTTTAGTTCATTTTAAATCAGATACTACTGGATTATTAAGTACTATCAAACGTTATTTTATACAAACAATTTTATAAGAAAAAATCAGGCATAAACAGTTTGATAGGAATTATATTAAACCAATTATATTAAAGCCTCTAACATACTATTATAGTAGCATATCATTGTTATTTTCATAACAATTAATATTTTTATAGGAATATGAATATTTTTTATTTTCTACACGGACTTAGTTGAAAAACAAAAAAAATTACAATCCCAAGACAAATTTTCATGTTCATGTAAAACCTACCCTTTCGCAAACATTCTATGAGTAGTTACTTTAACACAAGTTATGTAATTAAATATAGGTTTAAAGTAATATCATAAATATTTAGTAAAATAAAATATTAAATTTAATTAAATCAAATGTAGGAGTGATGGAACTTGGCTTCAAGAAGCAAAACAATTAACCTGTAATTAAATATTGACCTGTTGTATATATGCACTTAAATTTTAATTGAAATTATATAAATTTTTCTCAGAAATAATCTATCAAGTCTTTGGATTTTTCTTGTTTATCATATCATCTTTATGAATATGGCTTTATAATTATCAAACATAAAAAATGGTAGAAAATTGAATTCTATCAAAAAAATAATAGGACCATTTTTAAAATTAATTTGAATTTGCTTCAAGAAAGAATTTTTAATTATTAAGTAAACAAACATTAAATCTTAGAGAAGAAAAGCATTTAATTCATGGTATACATTTTCCTGAGTTCTCAAAACAATAAATAAACAAATATATATGAAAAAAATTAACTTTCTTTTACTCATACATAAATCACTTTCTTATACCTTTCTATAGCCTTTTAAAATATGTCTTATGATTTCATATTCATTCAAAATTGTCAATCAATTCCTTACTGGCTAGACTAAAAATAGAGTTAAGTAGAAAATAGAAAATCAGAGATATATTAATGTTAGACATTAGTTTATTGTTTATTAATCTAGAATTTGTTAGAAATTATGGTAGTTCATGTTTTTTTTTCTGACATACCTTTCTTGTTTAGACATTGATGAATGTAATGAAAATATTCATACTTGTGGACCCGTTGGATTTTGTGTCAATGAAGAAGGCTCTTTCCATTGCATCTGTCCCGATCATTACATGCTATTGCCTAATGGAAGTAAGTTCCAGTTGACTTTAGAATAAATATAAAATTGTAGTTATATATTCGTTAAATGATTATGTTGGATTTCAATCGACGATTTATTTATTTTTAGAGGGTTGTGTCGATATGCGCATGGAACAATGCTATACAAATATCCAAGGCAGCGAGTGCACACACCCAATGATGATGAAACAAACGCGGATGCTATGTTGCTGCTCGATGGGAGCTGCTTGGGGAACTCCTTGTCAGAAATGTCCAACTCCTGGTTCAAGTATGATATTAAATTAAAATTAACATATTGCATTGCATTGACAAATAACACTATGTAAAAACTTATCGTAGTAGAATGTGAATTCCCATTAAATTCCTCAAAGCATGACTGCATAGAAAACTGAAAATATTGTTGTTTTGGAATTGAGTATGGCCAATTAATATCACTGACTACTATCATAATCAAGCATAAAGTAATATTGAGGTGTAGATAGTTGGCCGTAGATTAATGATTGGAGAAGTTTGTAGGGGGGTGCGGTGGTATTTTATGCCGACATTTCGACCTGAGTTTCAGGTCTTCATCAGGGGTTATGGTGTAGAAGGTAGGCCTGCAACAAGAGTTGCAGGCCTACCTTCTACATTAGCATTAACAGCTGTTTTAATTACAAACAAAAGATAAAAAAAGAAAAGTATCACTGTTTTGATTAAATAGTTTCACATCTAGCAACCAAAAATATTATTTTATTTTGTGTTTGACGTATTCCATAGAATGTATTGTAGATTGTGGTTACTTCTTGACAACCTTACTAGCTTTAGGAGAGTCTGTAGAGGGACCGCAATAGAGAAAGAAACCTGGTTCTACAGTAATATCTTTGGAATAAGTCCATTTCAAAATAAAACCAAAACTTTTCTTTTTATCCATGTAAATAGAGTCAACTGGAAGGTCAATTTAAAAAAAATAAAATAACTTTCTGGACTTAAACAGCTTGTATTTGTGTACTAATACTATACTATTAGTTTTAATTATAAAACAGCACCTGGGTAAATAACTAGGTTTATTTCTAAAGGAATCAATTTCAATTTTTTCTTCTAAAAAAATAAACTAAACAAAATGTTTTAAATTATTCTAAAACATCCTTTATTTAGCTTTAATGATTTTAAGAGCCATTTCATGTAAAAATTTTGTTAAATCAAATCTGGAGTTTTGAGATAAGTAAAACTGTAGAGGAAGTTCTATAAAGAAATTTTGATTTTAAATAATCAGTTGTAATCCTATCACTTAAGTTCCAAAGTTTTTTTTAAAAACTTTATTCTTTTTCTTTTCAGGAATTTATACTCTTTATTTTACTTCTTTATTTATTTTAAATCTGTACCGCTATAACCGATGAAGGGTCAGGGGTTCAATACTTAGAAGTACTGTTACTAGACCAATGGTTGTGCAAGGAGGTGATATGGTCAGAATCATGCTCGAGTATGTCAGTAAAATAAATGGTATAAATTCCTGAAAAGAAAAAGAATAAAGTTCTATAAAATGTTTAGTAAGGGGAAAATATCAGTTTTTTCTATTAAAACTAGAAAGTCACCACCTTATCGAACTATTTAAAAGCATTTTTGGTTAATGCATTCAGTAATTAATTATTTATTTATGAAAATTATTTTTGTCATGAACTGAATGACTTACACCATTATTGCTCTCAATGGCTCATATAAGTTTTAATTTTATTTCAAAACTGATTTATCAATCAATGAAAACTTTCAATTATTTTTATTATTTGACTTTACTTCTGAATATGATTTTTCTAGGACAATACATTGATCTCTGTGGCCATGGCGATTTGGTAGACCCCATGACAAACAAGACAATATTTATAGATGAATGTTCTATGATGCCTACTTTATGCACAAACGGAAAATGCATGAACACCCCAGGCAGCTTTGAATGTATTTGCAACCGAGGTTTTTCCTACGATCAAGAATCTCATCTGTGTATTGGTAAATCTTGTTAAGATAATAAACGGATAATCAGCCGAGGCTAATTTTTTAAAGTAATTTATATAGTATATATGAATTTATAGTAAGTCATTTAGTAAATATTCACTCCGTTCATTGATGTATATATATATATATTAATATATAATAAGTAATTAATCCTTAAGTATGAATGATTTTTCTTTAACACAATAAAATTATATTTCATATATTTTTTTCTTTAATTTTTTCTGTCATCTATAAAGTATTACAGCTTAATCCACAATTTGTTAAAAATTTTATGTATTTTATTTGTTAATGACAGTATAAAAAAAATATTGAAATATAAATTAACAAAATAATAAAAAGTTTACTCTAGTTGATAGAACATTTTAGTTTATTAATTGGGGCAATTAGTTTTAAAACTGGCTCAACCCGTTTTAAAAATGTTTACTGGAGACTCCAAAAAACATATGACTGCATTTGATCCAGGTAACCCCATGAGTTTGAATCTATTTTTGTACTGAATTTAAATGCTGTTGGTCTATACAATTTGGCTATGTTCTATAGCGCCTTTAGAAATGTGAAAAATAAAATAAAAACATTTTATGAAAAAAGTGGACTAAACCTGTTTTAAAGCTAATCACCTAAATTATAATTGAATTTATTTTAGTTTTTTAAGTTATTTTTTTTATTCCTTTTTATATTATTCATGAACTAACTGATTTTTTATGGTGAATTATAGATGAAAATGAATGTTTACGAAGTCCATCACCATGTAGAGGCAATTCAGAGTGTGTGAACAGCCAGGGTAGCTTTCATTGTCTTTGTCCTGATGGCTACAAACTTGGTGTCTCCTACAGAGATTGCGTTGGTAATGTGATAAAAAATTATATTTTAAAATTTTAGATACTAGTATAATTGTCCAAGTAGTTCAGCCAATTTACCAATTTATAATAGTAACAATAGTGTTCTTCATAGATTAATAACAAATAAAAATATTTTATCTTAAAAAAAAAATAAAAGACAAATAAAAAAAAAAAAAACTTAAAACATAAAATTAACCCTGAAATTTCAAATTTCTTTAATGCGCTGCTTCTGTTATAGAAATCTCTTTTACCTGTACTTATTTCCACTCTAAGTATGCTTGTGAAGTTACTTTGTCATTTCATAATATTTCTGAGGTAAGCTTTATATTTGGCAGTGGAAGGAACAAGAAAGTGATTAGGGCTATGGTACATCCCAATATGTGGTTGTCGATTTTGCTTTATGGGAGCCTGAGGCTCGTCTCCTATCGTGTTCCTTCTACTTATCCCAATTCAATGGCGTTTTGAAATGTCTTATCAATTAAAGTATATAAAACCAGAAAATCTGAAACATTTTGGCTGAATTCGGAAACTTATTTTTTTTTTGGCTATTCTTAAATTAGAAAAATTGTATTTTATTTTAGGAAAACATTATAAAAACATAAATTTTTCTAACAATTTTCAAAATTTTTTTTGTGTTGATTTTCCCAACCCTAGAAATCCAAAGTATCATTGAAAATTAGAAATAATATTTAAAATTTATTTAGGAAGTTTTGACTGGGGTCCGGCATACCCCACTTTGCCAGTAGTGTTGACAGAAATCACGGTGCCATTCCAGGGTTAAGAATTAAATTGGCTTCCTATCTTTATATGATACTTGGAATATTATTTTCTATTCAGTTTGCAATTTACTTAAATGGTTCATATTTATCTATAGATGTTGACGAATGCATTGAAAAACCTGGAGTCTGTGCTCACGGCTCGTGCAAGAACTTTCAAGGTAGTTTCCAATGTGTTTGCCCATCTGGTTATTCGTTGTCAACAAACAGGGATGCTTGTGTGGATATCAATGAGTGTGCGCGCCATCCTAATATCTGCAACAATGGCACCTGTTCCAACAGTGAAGGTTCATTCTCATGTGCCTGCCATCCTGGATTCAAACTCAGCCACAATAATGATTGTATAGGTAAGTTATTTTAAAATAGATCAAATTAACCTATTTTATAAGTATTATTCTTATAAGTCAATTCAACATTTAGAATAATGTTTATTCTTATTAGATTAATTATATTAATCAGTCTAAGGGTCAAATTTACTTACAGAACTGAAGTAAGTAAAAAAGAAAAACTTAAGTGAAAGTGGGATTTTTTACCTACGTGTAAAAAAAAAAAATAATAAAAAAAAATAGTATTAATAAATGGACACTTATATAAGTGGGAATATAACTGGCACATGTACACTAGCCCTTTTCTAACATCAGGCTACATGAGTATAGTACTTATAAATAATACTGAAACTGTTTAAATTTGTAGGTTGCTAATTGTTAATAAAATTAACATTAAAATAATAATTGCAAAATACATTTAAGGGTTCAGCACATGCCATTTGCAATTAAGTAGTCAATTTTGCTTAGCTAGGTTTAGATTTTGTTTCTGAATATATTTAGTAGAATGACATCAAAATTCACTTTGATTAAGTGAAATGTTTTACTTAAGTTCTTAAATGTATTGGAGTGATATGGGATCAGAGTTTACACATGAGGAATTACTTAAGGAAATTCTTCGTTAGGTATTTCATAAAATAATGAAAGGAAGGTTTAGATAGACTTATAATTATATAGGCCATATTCCCCCTTAATCATTTCTAATAATAAATAACTAGGCATAATTATACATATATACAATGTAATTCAACTTTTTTTTCAGATGTTGATGAGTGCCATGTAATGCCATTGCTTTGTAAAAATGGAAGATGCAGAAATACGGTTGGTTCATTCAAATGTGAATGTTTTGAAGGTTACACTTTAGCTCCGGATCAACAATATTGCAGGGATATTAATGAATGTTCTGAGGTATATATTTTAACGTTTAATAATGTGTGTAAATCACAATTTACTGGTTGGATATTGTTCTCAAATGAATGGTCTAAATTTTTATAAAGCAAAATTTTTATCAAGACTGAAATATTTAAGTAATGAAGTCAGTATAAAAAAAAAAAATTGGTTTAAAACTTTTTGAACTTTAAATACACAAATCGTATTATTTTCTTGTAGCCCATCTTATGGCGAATTGTTATAATTCCTGCCATTTTTTTATTTAGAAGGAATATGTTAAAATCAAACAGTATGTAAAAACAAAAGAAAAAAAAAAAAACGAAATTTAAATCACTTCACTGTCATGCAAAAGGTATTTGCACCTATCATGTACAATGTACCAATTATAGCCTTATGGTAAACTTTATTAATAAAAACAACTATGTATATATATAAAATCCTGCCAGTATTATCTCTTGGGCATATAAACAAAAATTCTTTATGAATGTAAAAAAAAAAAAATAGTTGTTATGGATCAGGGAGGATTTTATAACCAAAGAACAAATGGTATATTTTGCACTAACGGATGCTACCAGTGAACAGACCAAAACAAAGGAACAGCATACCTAACGGTCTGAAGCAATGTTGCCATCAACAGGGTTGTTTTATTCATAATCATATTTAAAAAGTATTTAGGTTACATATAAACATGTTAATGATAAATCAAATAATAAAACCAATTTTCTACAACTGTTGCTACCTCCTCTAATATATTGAATCTTCTGCAATATAGGAAATTAACCTATCGTTGAAATGAAACAAATTTCTTTAGTTAATTTCTGATTCAGTTCCAGTTTTCTCATTTAATTAAGGTTATTTTAAACCTAGTTTCATTCTGAATTAATGTACTTGTTATTAAATTTTTAAATAAATGTATTGAACCAATATTGATTTAATATTCGAGATCTTTTGTGCTGCAACTTTACAAATTTTTCTAGTAAATTCATGTGGTTCATTCCACCATAATTTTTATGTAAAACATTTAAAACAAAGGTGGCTAATCAGAAAAAGTTCACCAAATATTTTAAAAGATTTGAATGTTAAGACCTTAAGTTTTTTTAAATAAATTAATTATTTAAAAAATGATATATACAAGGTATGATAACAAAACAAATTTTCAAAAACTTCTGCTTAAGATTATTATTCTTTTCATAAAAATAAATAGATTCTTCATGTATGAAGTCAGTTGTAATTTTAATAAATTTATTCCAGACGGACGATGTATGCCTGCCGCCTGGACGCTGCCAGAACACTATTGGTTCTTTTATTTGCTCTTGCCCTCCAGGTTATCGGCTTTCTCCTGATAGAAAGAGCTGTGTTGGTAGGTTGCTCGATTTTAATGAATGTATTTAACTTTTAAATAGCAGTGTTCCAGTATAATTTTTGTCTTGAAATGTACAATTTTGTGGATTAGATAAGAGGTTTTTTTTTTCTTCTTCATATTATATATTGTAACAATAATTTGATGGTTAGAAATTCCACATAATTTCACTGAATTATTTTTTATTTCTTATTTTATTTTTAAAATTCTATAATCACTATTATTTTTATTGAACTATTGCAAACAAAGGAAAGTAACTTGTTTTCATTTAATCATGAATAATAGTTTGTTCATCTACATATTTTAAATAAAAATATTTATTTATAGTATATAGATAAACTAGAAAGAGATGTTTTTTGATTACTTATTAATGGCCTTCTGACCCACACTGCAGCCCTTGATCAGAGTATTAAATTAAATGATACAGAGTAGATAAAGCTAATACAAAAGTATACAAGTGATATTTGAATAAAACAGATATGAAGATAGAGGTATAAAAAAGACATTTGTATAAATAAATTGACATGAAACATTTTAAAAAAATAGTATGGAAGTTAAACATAAATATCAGAAAGATAGCATTCATCTTCAACTTTTATTTTATTTACCTGCAACTTTTATAATCTTACATTAGCTTTAACCCTAATGAGGATCTGCAGTGCGAGTCGAAATATTGAGTACTAATAAATAACTAAAAACTTTTTTAGTTTTTCTGGATAGCACCCCTGACCGTTTCCTAAAATAATTGTCCATCTTTAATTTCATTGAACATGGAAACCTCAAAACCTCTTTTTGTTATGCATCATAATAAATTCATAAAACATTGTTTAATTATAGTTATATTAAAAGTTTAGATAACCCACATTAATATATTTTTTTGTAATTAATACACCTTTTACATTCTATAAACTTGGGCTGAACTAATTCATTGTAATGTCATAATAATTTTTTTTTTTACTAAAATTACTAATTTTTTTTTTTTTTTTAATGAAGATATCGATGAATGTCTTGAAAGGAAAGGAATTTGTGAAGGAGGTATTTGCAATAACACCATCGGAGGCATGATCTGCCATTGCCCTGAAGGCTTCATTTTATCAGACACAGGAATGAAATGTATCGACATGAGGAAAAATTTATGTTACGATACTCTGGAATACCTTGAAGACCATGGTAATTTCAAAATAATTAATATCTTGTTTTGTTTTTTTGTCTCCTGTTATAGTTCATGTATGTAATATTATGCATATATCTTTTATAATGATATTGTAGATATATGGATGAAGATAATTCCCCATATATAGATATAGATAGAATCTCTCACCCAGATGGACTTAATGAGAATGAAGGTAGCATCCTCTCCATTCTTGTTTTCTCTTCTCCCGCTGGTACTCTACTCTTCCCTAGTTGGGAAGTTGCTTCTCTGAATTACTCTTACATTGTTATCTTCATTGAAGATGGGAAAAAATCAGATCGGAAAAAATGGCTATCTCTCCTCTGCTTGGGTCTTTTTATCTTGGCCACATGGTGTGCTAGTGATGCTAATTACAATTAGCCACTATGCTTATAGTGTGGGGGGGGCACCTTTTTTAAAATCTTCCATTTAATAGTTATTGTTAATATGGCTCACTGTGTATTACTAAAAAAATAAGAGCCAAGAATCAGCCGACTTATCTGATCACTGGTCATTATTTTTATGAACAAAGTTAAACTTAATTAGTTGAATTTTGGCCGAATGAAATATTATAAAATGATTGGAAGTTTAATGTTTGACCAAACATAATTGATTGTTGGAAGATGACAAGACTTCATAAGGTCTTAATGAAGAACAATAACATTGTAAGATATGACCATTATACAGCTGATGTGGGTCAACCCATTATCTTTTATTGCTTTTTTATCAGTAATGCAAAATAACTATATTTTTTCTTTACTCAGTTGTAGACAGTGTATATACCTTTATGTATTAGTATCAAACTTTATTTGCATGACAGTATAAAACTGTGTTCCATAAATAAACAGTAGTTTAGTGGATATTTTCCAGTTCTAATTATTACTTTGCTCATTTGATAAATAAAAGTTGAAGTTCAAGTCAATTATATAGATTTGGATTTCTATCTTGTTAAATTTTATTTTTAATTTTGATTAGAATATGTAATTTGTTGAAGGATATTGTTCAAACCCAAGAATGAAAACGATCACGATGAAAGAGTGTTGCTGCTCAATGGGAATGGGGTGGGGTATTGGCTGTCTTCCGTGTCCTCAAGAAGGAACAGGTAATCGTTTTTTCTTATTTTACCCTTTCAAACAGCTTATATTTTACTTGTTCACATTCCTCACATTTCTTACTTCAACCTTTAGTTTTTATTAATTTTATATTTTCCTTCCAATGTTTCAGACATCCATCTTCAGGTGTCAATTTTTTTTTCATTATTGTTTCATCTTGCATTTTTTCTTTTTCCTGAATGTTTTTTACATCAATATCCTTAAATAATTATTAATGGCCACTTTTTGTGTGATTTCTAATCAAAATTTTATAACATTTTAAGACCTTTTAAACTATAAATTATTAATGATGTTTTGTAATTTAACACTTTGACCGTGGTTAATGACACATTGTTGTCCAGCCGAGGTGGCTTGGAAGTATGTATGACGGCAATGTGTTGACAAGGTCACTTTTCTAGCTTGTGTTCGGAGTGGTGGGAAGAGCTCCACCATCTCCCTTTCAACTTAAATTGTCTCGAACCATGTTTAGTACTGTCCTAGCTTCCACCAGCTAGGATTGCTCTGGGTTATGCTGCCTTTAAGAATTTTTACACTCCTCAAATTTTTTTTTATTATCAAATTTATTTTTTGAAGTATATAAATTTATTTACTTATGTGATATTTTATTTTACACACTTCCAATAATATTTTTTACATGTTCAGAAGTTTTCTTTTTAAATTAATTTCCATGAACAAAACATAGTCTTCTTAAATGATTATATTGTATCATAATTAACAGTTTTGAAGTGGATTTAAATGAATAAAAGTAGAAAGGTTTAAAATTTGTGTTATAATCTCAGTTTAATAATCATTAACAGTTTATAGGCAATTGCCTTTTAAACTGAATTATCATATACATTATATAATACATATGTATATTATTTTTCTATAAATAAATAGAATACGTCAAAAGACTAGATGATCAGTGACTTTTTAGTATTATAAATTTCTATCGACTAATGTTGGACTCAATTTCCACATTTACATGAAGTAGATACAAAGATAAATCAATATTTTAAAATATTTGATAACAATTATATTTATAATAAACACCTTAATTTTTTTTTTTTTTATGCAGATGAATTTCTGCAGCTATGCCCTCAAGGTCCTGGTCGAGAAGATACAGGTCATGACTTAGATGAATGTGCAATAATGCCAAATGCTTGTAGCGGAGGAGATTGTATCAACACAGATGGTTCGTTTAGGTGTGAATGTCCTTCAGGGTACATACTGGATTCGACAGGGAAGAATTGTATTGGTAAGCATCTCGCGCATAGATGGTAACTTAAAGGCTAGGGATACTGTGCTAGCTAAAGTGTTGATATGGTTTACTTTTAAAATAGGTACTATACCCACTTATTAATATGTTGTGAAAACTAACAGTGGTATCAGTGACAAATTGTTCCTGTTCCTCAACTGTAACTGATATTTTTTTCTTCACATTTTTCAACTATCGTTCTACCGTAGATAAAAGTATTTATCAACTATACAGCTGTAGGGTTTAATAGATCAAAGAATAATTAAAATAAAACCAGATAATATTAACGAATGACCAGAGATTCAGTTTATAGAATAGGATTTGAGTAACAATTATTATAAAAAGTTATACACATTTGAAACCTAGGAGGGAATTACAGGCAATGTCACATTTTTGTTTTCTTCAAAAATGTGTTATTGGTGAATAAAAATAGGAAAGTACTATGTTTCATTAAGATCAAACTTACAAAAAAACAGTTAAATATTTGTTACAAATGAATTTAAAAAATACCTACAGGGGGCTATCTACATGCATAAAGAGGAAATACAGGTGATGTTAATATTTATAACCTAGGTGATACTCAATAGATGATGTTCACAATGAAGACTTGGAGATTAATAATAATTTTCTCATAACTCATTCATTTAAAAACAAAAATTGTAGTTTTTAGGAGTCGTCTAACTTTCAATTCCATTTTTCTTGCATTCAAGTTTTTAGAAAACACTTGTTTTCCTCTTTGGTCTTAATTGGCTTACTTCTCTATTTCTCACAAGTCAATTGAATTACATGGAATTTATTATTTTTCTTTAATCTTGAATCACTTTATTTTTTTCTTTGTTGTTGCATTATTAAGTTGGTCTCTACTGTTTTAATTTGTTTTCTTAATTTAATCACTTTTATTTTAATCAAACTTTTAGCTCGGCAATTATTGTTATTGTCAGTTACTGTGTTGGAAGATTATCAATTGACTGTATGTAATTAATTGTAGTTAGAAGGTAACAAAATGTTAAAGAAAATAGCATAAAAACTGAGTGTGGTTAAAAATGATGTACAGTAATGAAAATAGTAGAAAAAACATGTATTAGTAACAAACATTTCGCCTCACTTTGCAGGACTTCATTCAGCTAGGTTAAATAACAAGATGCAAACATTGTACCTTGATCTTGATCTTATAGTCTTATCATACCTTAAAATCTTGTTTTTATTTAGCCCTGATGAAACCCTACAAATTAGGGCGAAATTGGTGAAAAACTAATAAATAGTTTTTCTGCTATTTAGTGTACCTTTTTTGACCATCACTCGGACCATCTCCCTACAATTAGTTAGTTACAGTGCTTAACAATCTTAAATGTACAGATCGGTCATCCTGAATGAACACTACTCTAGTTTTAGCTTAGTTTGTTTTATTCTTTGGAAAACTATAGATGAACTGAATTAAAAGAGAATAAAATGAAATGTCAGTAAAAGTACATTATATGCACATATATTAGTGTATATGATTTTTATTTGATTTACAGATGACAATGAATGTCTTCATTCTAATAACATTTGCGGTAATGGTACGTGCACAAACGTTGAAGGTAGTTTTGAGTGCAGTTGTAATTTTGGATTTACCCCAGGACCAATGCAGGTATATTTCATAAAATATAAATACTTTTTTTTTTTAAATACTCATTAATTTTTATTTAAACATTTTTTTAATATTTATTAAAAATTATTGTTATTGATAGAGCTGTGAAGACATCAATGAATGCCAAGAATTGAGCAATCAGTGCGCATTTCGTTGTCACAATGTTCCTGGCTCCTTCAGATGTATTTGCCCTTACGGGTATACTCTTGCACCAGATGGGAGACACTGTCGTGGTAAGATGTTTTTCTTGTCATTTAAATTATATAAAATTTATTTTAAATTGGTGTTCTTACCTAAAATATATTTTCAAATCAATCTTTACTGCTTACTTTAACAAAAAGATTGTTATAAATTTATGGATATAATACATGTTTTAGAAAAACAGTCCTGTTCTAGTTCTTAAAGTCAATTTATTAATTGTTTTGTTCACAGATGTAGATGAGTGTTTGACACCAGCTAATAACTGTAAATTTCAATGCAAAAATATGATTGGATCATTTACATGCATTTGCCCTGAAGGGTATGCAACGGTAAGCAAATTTCACATTAATATTTAATTTCATAGATTTTTTTTGTTGATTTTTCTGGTTGTTATTTAATTATTCTTACAATCTCTAAAAAATAATGTTTAACATTTAATTGTTTCTCCTATATTTCTCTTTATATGCGTTAAACATGAATGACTTGAAATTTCCTGATGTTTTTATGTATTTAATTTCCAGTAATAGTAAACTCCCTATCGTCTTTGGTTTTGTTATGCTCTTTGCTTCTTTAAGAAATGTCTTTTAATACTAATATCTCATATTTTATGTACAGTTACTGACGATGTTCTAAAATGTTATTGTAATTAGATCCTAAATATCTGTAAGTGTTCTAGATTCTTCTAAAAAATTAAAGTAAAATAAGTATGGCTGGAAGCGAATTAATATGACGAAAAATCTTTTCCTATTAGATTATCTCTTCGATAAATCCTTTTAAACATATTAGAACAGATATATTTTTAAAATTTCAGCATATTTAAAATTTATTATTTATTTTTAATTATTAATTTAATTTTTTTTTTAAACTAATAAAAAATGATTTGTATAAGTGCAAAAAAAGCCTTCACAAGTCTTAAAAAATTATTTCAGCATTCATGGAAATTTCTTAATAAATCTTTTTATAAAATGAATTAGTTTAGTATTGCTAATATTTTGAAAAAACCTTGAATAATTTATGAGAAAATCAGAAATATAACCAGATAGCCATTTTTACTATAGTTATCTCTCTAATTTTTTCTTTCTTTTTATAGACTTTCCTTAAACTCATTCCAGCTATTTAATATTTATCTCTATATGTTGGAATATCCTCATTATATATTTTTTTTAATACTTTAGAAAACATTCAAAGTTCTGTTTTTGAAATTTGTCTTTATTCATCTAACAGGTAGAAATGTCAGACGACTGCCAGGATATTGATGAGTGCTCAACTACGCCAGATATTTGTCAGAACGGTCGATGCATTAATACTGAAGGAAGTTATAAATGCGACTGTTATCCTGGATTCAAGAGAAGCCCAGATGGATCTCGTTGTTTAGGTTTGCATTATTGAATTCGCTTTATGATCATGTCTAAATGTTTGTTTCTTTTGTAAGATGAGCAGTGTAACTTCTGCATTTTGAAAAAGAAAGTTTTCATGTTAGTAAAAAACTATTTATTATTCCTACTATAATTATTTTATATTTCATATTTATTGATATTACTATAAATCTTTAATACGTTTATTAAAGATTTATTTTTATCCGTACTTATAACCAGGCTTCTATACTTATAGGCTGGCCTTTCAAAATGTTGTTTCAGTATCTCTGTTTTATCATGACAAAATACTTCTAGTTCAAAAAAGTTTCTTTTTAAATCTTGAGCTACTATCTATTACATGTTATATTGCACACATATATGAATCCATTGCACCAATGAAGTGGTAGTCATATATATTATTATTATATATATGTAATATTATATTTATAATTTCAAGTTGTTAAAAGGTGTCTGCACTGTTTTTTAACAGATGAACGAGTAGGAAACTGCTTTAGATCTTATCTAAGTGGTCAGTGCGGAACTGAGTTAAGTGAGAAACAAGTGACACGTGCAGATTGCTGCTGTACAATGGGCGCCGCTTGGGGTCCGATGTGTGAACCATGTCCCCCTCCTCATTCTCTCAATTATACTTCCCTGTGTTTAGAAGCAGGCATCAACATTGACGGCCAAGGTATTCTATTATTTAATAATGGTTATAATAGTTTTAGTCATTATACTTTTCAATATTATCAATGTATTATTGAATAAATAACTACTGTTTGTTATTTTAATTTATATAATAAGAAGAGAGAACCTACTAGGGACTTTAAAATAACTGTTTGTTGAAATGATTGTTTTTTATTGTATATTTTATTTAAGGCACTCAGACCAATTAAAAATTGTCTTTTGTTTTTCCACAGATATTGACGAGTGTAAGGCACTACCAGATTTATGCAAAAATGGCCGCTGCATCAACAGTTTAGGTTCTTATAAATGCATCTGTAATAAGGGATACAAGTTAGATTATACTGGAACCAATTGTCGAGGTATATTTTTTTTATTACTTAATTAAATAGAAAAAAGTAATAAGCATTAAAAAGTTAATTTAGAAAGTTATATTTAAAATTATGCTGTATGATTTTTATACAGGGTTATGATTCATTTGATTATTATATCATGGTACTTTTGGAAAGATGAGTCAAATTGTTTTTTAAGAAAAGGGTCTGTTTTAATTTATATCATAATATTAACACTTAGAATGGATCATACTATTAAGTGTGTTATGTGGAATATTTGCCTGCCAAGCTTGTGGGTGTTGTAATATCCACCAGAGAAGTTTTTGTTGCTAAAAAGAAGTCGTTTTATGAGCTGTGTTCACGACTGATCATTTAAATGTTATCACAGGTTTCAGGGAGTATAATAAAACATGAAGTGGATATATATTAATATATTTTCAGTCATGTATACAGTAGACTTCTGAGACTTAAGACCAGGAATAAAATCTTCCTTATGTCAAGACTAGATGCCAACTGAGACTCTCTTTACTAGGGCCTCTTAGGCCAATTAAAATCATATTCGCCTCTTAGGCAGATTTTCCTGTCTTAAGTTTTAAGAATTTATGATGTAGGCCTAATTAAGAAAAAATCTTTTATGAACACAAATACACAAGATTTGATATCATATTTAAAGTGTGAGAAATATGTTCTTATTATATAAAAAGCAAATAATAAAATAAACTGTAACTATGTATTTGAAAATTCCTATTTGTATTTTTTTCACTTATTTTTGTATGGTTTGTAGTTATGAATATTATTTATTTGATTATCTATCCAAGCCCTGCTGTGATTCAATAAAATTGACTCAATAGATGCTATTCTTGATCAATTTTTACAAATGAAATCTAATATTATCCTTTGCTTTGATCTTAAATATTGAACTTTTAAAAGTAATTCCTAATGTTTATATTTTGACTTCTTGATTGGAATTTAAGAGACAATATTAATTTATCCTGTTTAAGCTTAATTCAGTTCAAATCGCACTATAAACAATGAAGATAGCCAAACTGTCTTCTACATTAAAATAAATTTTTAATAATTATCTTATTATATCTTAATTTATATCAATTAAACCTGGTAGTGAATGCATAGTAAAATATATTTTTGAAAGATATTTTTAATAAATTTTAAAACATAAAATATGTTGCTGAATGTTTTTTTTTCTTGTTAATTTTATCTTCTTTTTTTTCAGATATCAATGAGTGTTACAACAGGCCTAGCCCTTGCAAATTTCATTGTCACAATACTGATGGAAGTTATCGTTGTTCGTGCCCTAACGGATACAAACTCGCTCCTGATGGCATAACATGCTTTGACGTGGATGAGTGTGCGACACGACAACACACATGCCAGCATATATGTACAAACACAGTTGGCAGCTATAGTTGCTCTTGCCCTCCAGGATATAGGCAAGAAGGAGACCATTGTCTTGGTAATGAATCAAAATGTTAATTCGTAATCAATAAAGAAACTTAAATAGTTTTTTGTGATGACAGTAATATTGGATTTTTTAAAAAAATTCTACTACATTTTTGCATTAATAGTCTAGTGAAATAACAAGTTTACTATTACCTGCAAACTAATTTCTTTTAATGGATTCTGATGTAAAACTGTTTGAATAAGATGATGATAAAAAATTGACCACTCCTAGGAATGCAAAGGACTATGCTACAAGCTCTATTCTGAAAATGAATTACCCCCTGCTACTAACAATCATTATGTCAACAGCTGTTATAATGAAGTCATAATAAAGCTAATTAAAATTCAGAATTTACATTCTCGACTAGAAAATAATTTTGTTTTACAGTCAACATTAAACTAATAATTTTTTTTAATATATATTTCTCAATAATAAATAAATATAAATTTCTATATTCCTCAATAATAAGATTTATTCATACCATTGACGACATTATGCAACATACATTGAAATAGAGTTATATTCTAGGAAAAGTTTAATATCTTCGAAAATATTGAGACAAAAGAATTCTATTAAGGCTCAATTTCTAGCTCATTATTAAATGCACCTAATTATTATCTTCCTAAGAAAATTAGTTTTCATAATTTTGCCAAAATAATATTTCTTTAGGAGTTATTGCCAATGAACCTAAAAATATATGTTGGCCATTTTGAAAAATCTACCATATTAAAAACCCCTAGTGAGTGGTAAAATGTTTACATAAAAATTCATTGACGGGAACTATTATTCATTTAATAATAAAATCTTTATTTATTTTGGGATTGATCCCTTTAGAATAACATACAGGCATCAGAATTAGGCTTTAGAGACTTAGAGTGAAATACAAAATAAGAATGAAATTATAAAACATAATAAAATTGAAAAGATTAAAATGAAAAACAATAATTAACAGTATATATAAAATAAGAATAGAACAAATAAAGTAAAACCATATGTCATATCATAAAAAATAAGATGACAAACACTTCTGATAATAAATAATAGAAAACAAAATAATAAATGGAAAGGTACAATTTCTGTTAATATACATATTTACAAGAATAAACTAAATTCTGAAACATTAAGTACAGAAAATATATAAATTTTGTTTGAAACATGCAATTGGGTGGACAGAAGGTGGTCGAAGATACGGGATTTGAAGGTTGGAATGGTATTAGAACTACGAAGTACTAGGGAATAGAATTCCATAGGAATGAGGAATGGATGAGGAAAGATCTACCAAAGGCTGTGGTTTGATGGGCAGTTACATATAAGTCTGAAGGCCGTGAGCGGGTATTGGGGGATATTTACTGCTAGATACAATAAAATGTTAAGCTATTTTTACTAGACAATAAATTGATTTTAATTTAGTTTAATTAAATAAAAAAAGGTCAGCTAAAATTATATTGCATCTATTGTAAAATAAATATTTATTTTAATTTGTTCATAAATTATAAAACAGTAAAGAAACAACAATATTCATTGTATGAAGACTGAAGAATACTTCTTCGGAAGTTTCAATATTTCCTCATTTTATAAATATTACAAATTGGTCATTTATTTACAGATATTGATGAATGTGCCAATGGAGTTGGTGTTTGCATTCCTCCTGGAAAATGTCTCAATACATTAGGTAGTTATCGATGCATTTGCCCAAGGGGTTACAAAATGGACAAAGCTAATAACTATTGCAAAGATGAGGATGAATGCACGGATGATACAAAATGTCAACACGGTTGTGAGGTAAGGCTCGTATTAGCAATATGGTCAGTTTTGAACAAATTAAGTTTCTTGATAGGCAATAATTATTCACCTAATTACAGAATTAGTAGATGAAAAAATTAGTTATCATTAGATCTACAATTAACTTTATTTATAGCTAATGTAGGAAGTCGTTATTTTATGATCAAATACAGGATCATAATGGAGGATGTAAGAGGGATAAAAATATAACCATATAACATTTTGATGTTGTGCATTTGTCAAATATTGCTACATATTTCTATGTTAAATTTCAAAATTTATTTATTTATGACATTTTTAGAACATGCTGGGAAGCTTCAGATGTAACTGCCCAGAAGGTTATATAAGACACTTGTACTACAACAAATGTATAGATGACAATGAGTGTATGAAAAACCCATGTGGACAAGCGAATTGTGTCAACACTGTAGGAAGTTATCAATGTGCCTGCCCAGAAAATTACCAGTTCGATGAAGCAAACATGATTTGTGTACAGGTAGCAAATAAATCCTAAGTATTATATTAATTACTAAAACTTAGAAACAATTTTAAAGTCTAGAATTTTGTTATGAATTTCAGATGAATTCAGCATGCATCGGAAGCCCCTGCTCTTTTGGTTGCACTCCAAAAACAAATGGAGATGGGTTTACGTGTGGTTGTCCTAATGGTTATCAACAAATCGGCCAGGTCAGGGTGTTTCACATATCTCTAGGTTTTAAGTTACAGTTAATAACTCACACTACACAATGAAGTATTTCAATATTTTAAAATATATTATTTTTGTGAATCTAATTTTATTTGAAACTTGAAATATGCAAAGCTTATTTTATTTGCTGCTACCTTATCAATTTTACTGTTTATCACAACCATAGTTATTGTTGTAGTTTATTTATTTAATTAGATCAAACGATCCAGTTTTATGTATCAAGTCTTTTTTTTATTCTCGGTTCCTATTTTTACCTATGTCCATACTTTGTTGATAGCAACAGGTAATATTTTCTTTACATCTAGGTGTCAAATATCCCCACAGTATGTAAAAGTTAATTTTTGGAACAATATCATAATTTATATTTTGAATTAAAAAGTTTATATTTTATTTTTAGGGACACTGCTTGGCAACCATAAATCCAGTCAGTAATTTTGGAGTTTCGTCTATTCCTTCATTAATCACTCAACAAGGACTTTATCACATTCCTTCAGACAAAGTCATATCAACTGAGGGTTGCTTCTCGTGCAAGGTTTTTAGTCAATCATTCTATTTCTAAAATAGTAAATAAACATTTACTCTATTCTTAAATATAATATTTTATAGACCAATGGAAGGCAGAGGCGAATGACAAATGGAACTATTCCTTATTGGATGAATGGTATAAAACCTAAAGGATTCAAAAAACATAAAGTAAGTTTAATGTTAATAAATTTTTTTATTTTACATTCTCAAAAACAATACTGAAATACCTCTAAGGCATTTTTTAGTCTACGTATTAATAGGATTAATTTAGGACTATAATTTACTAAGATTTTCCCGGACAGTTAGGGATTAGATATCACATCCAGAACAGTAAAACTGTTTGGGATTCCCGACTAAATTGCAATGAAAGAATGGTTAGTATAATATCTACCAAGCCCTGTCAGCAGTAGGTCGAGAAACTTTAATTTTAAAAATCAACAAGTAAAAAGACTAATAACTCGTTAAATGAGATTTTATAGTTAAATTTGTAAATCCATATTTTTTTTTTTCTATCTGGAGAATTAACTAGCCTTCTTACTTCAATTCTTTACTTCTTTCTCAATTTCTCGTCAATAAAATTTTTCAGATGCTCTTTTCATCTTCGGGCACTAATTCTTTTCCAATAATGTTTTCATAGTTGTTTCATTTTTATTAAAATTCTTAAATGGTCGTTCGCTGGTCATTTTTGTGTAGTTTCAATTGAAATTCGCCATTCATTATAAAGAACAGAGTACAGTATTAAAGTTTTTTTTAAATAAATGACAAAATTCTATTGAAATTACACAAAAATGATCAATAAATAACCATCTAAGATTTTGATAAAAATAAAACTATTAAGGAAATCACGATGGAAAAAGAATAGTGCCTGAACTGAAAATGGTCATAATGCTTGAAGCATTAACAGGATTATTTAATTGACATGAAATTGGTAAAATAAACTATTTAAGTAAGAATGCTATTTAATTCCATAGATAAAAAAACAGAAAATTGCATGAATTACCTATAAATAACAAACAACTGAATAAACTAATGGATTTAAAAAATAAAAAAATCATACTATTCTAGTTTCAATTAATTTATACTAGATTAATCAGAAAGTTGAAATAACAGTATACCCATGGCCTGTTCAAGTTAAAAAGGTATTAGTAGAGAAAATCCCTTCTGAACACCAGCATCGAGAAGCACAGTTTGAGGAGCTCTGTTACTATATATTGTCGGTTTAGAAGAAGACTGTCGCAACCCAAAATAATTCATTTTTATGTTTTCACAATGAAACGACTGCAATTTTCTTTATTTTTATATAGAAGAGAGTTACAAGTTGTAATTCAATTAATGATGGCATAGCCTTCTTCCAAACCGACGATACATTATTAATTAATTTTTTATTGTTAAATTAAATGTTTTTCATAAAAATTTATTTATCGCATTCGAGTCAAAAAAATATTTTTGGGGAATAAAAAAATTTTTTTTCCACATCTCCATTATCACCCTCGTACCTCCTTTTCTCTCCACTCCTCCTCCAGTATCTTGCAAAAAGCTCTACAGCATTGGCTCTTACAATTTATAGTAATGCAACAAATTACTACTTTTAAGTTCATCAATTTAGTTTTGTCTACATTACTCTTAATTTAATCTGTTTTATATATTTTTTTAGTCATTTACTTTATATAATACAAATTAATTTATTCCATAAACTTTTCTCTGTATAATATATATTTGTTATGATATGACAATCAGAATGGCACCAGACAAAAAAGGCATCATGGAGGAAAGCAAGCTAATGCGAATCAGATAATGCAGTTAACTGAACTTTCAAGAGCAGATTGGGAATACAAAGTCTTAAGGCTGACTAAGTTGCAAACAAGACATAGGAAGAGGATATTGGAAATACAACCAACTGTAAAGGTATACAAATATAAGTGTTAAGTCAAATTGTTTGTCAAAAATATGTTGTATACATAAAGATAATCCAAAGTACAATGAGCCAAAACTTTGATAATGCTGTTTCAGTTTAGATAGTTTAGTCTTTTAGAGAATTTGATAATCTTTTGAATGAGCTTTTATAACGTTACATGAGACATTTAATTTTCAAATTATTCGAAGAACAATATCTAATTTTTTTTTATTAACAAATTTTTTTTACCTCTTTGGACAAGTATTTTTCCAAACCCAGCCCAATTGTCCATCGACAGGATAAGTAGAACCATCATAAAAAATTTCAGCTTCGCAGGAATAGTTATGGCAAGATACAGCCGTGTACATATGAAATTATACGTTTATTGCTCTGTCCGAATGGGTCTTAGCATGATACTATATGGCCTGTAAACTTCCTCAATAAACTCAGTTTATGCAATAAACTGAGTCTAACATAAAATTACTTTTAATTAAGAAGTTCACCTAATATTTTACTTTAATACATTATTAATTACATTTTTAATTTATATTTAATTATTATTAAACAATTTTTTTTACCTCTTAGGACAAGTATTTTTCCAAACCCAGTCCAATTGTCCATCGACAGGATAAGTAGAAACATTATAAAAAATTTCAGCTTCGCAGGAATAGTCAGGGAAAGATTCAGCCGTGTACATATGAAATTATACGTTTATTGCTCTGTCCGAATGGGTCTTAGCATGATACTATATGGCCTGTAAACTTCCTCAATAAACTGAGTCTAACATAAAATTAATTTTAATTAAGAAGTTCACCTAATATTTTACTTTAATACAGTATTAATTACATTTTTAATTTGATTAGTGACAGTCAAAAAAATACTTAAGGAGCAAATATATACTTATTGGCACACATTCGTTCCATTCAACTAAAACCGAGGGGTATTTGCGTATCAATATGAAATGGAAATGAAAAAATACATTGTGAAATAATGGTAACTCAAAAAATAATTAACAGTTCCTATCATGAGGTTAGAGCGAAACATTAAAGTGCTTCCCTCTCGTAAACTAAGTGGAAACAATATTCTTACAAACCTGACAAGTAAGGTTACTACCATTGTATTTAGAGCAGTTATCAAATTTTTAAGACAATTTCATGGTTTCAAATATAACTGGTCCATTTTTCAAATTCCTTACATATTTGCCTCAGTGCACTTCAGTTAAATCAATGATTTAAAATTTATTTATAA
This sequence comes from Halyomorpha halys, assembly GCF_000696795.3. Classification (NCBI taxonomy): domain Eukaryota; kingdom Metazoa; phylum Arthropoda; class Insecta; order Hemiptera; family Pentatomidae; genus Halyomorpha; species Halyomorpha halys. Next base: position 350,696 of record NW_027109033.1, read on the forward strand.
TGTTAATTTTAATTTAATTTAAAATAATAAGTTATTTAATGAAAACCTTTTTTTTTTTTTAATTATTTATAAATAAATAATTTTTAAGTTCAAAACATTCATTAGATATATTATAATGAATGTTTGCTAAATGTATTTTAAATTTTAACCTAGGCTAACTTCTATTTATCTCAGTTGAGTTATTTTAAGAGCTCTATTACATAATAATGATTTTCTTTCTGTTAACAGGGTAATTATATTTACAAAATCTTGAGAGGTAATGAAAGAGGACATTTCGAGTTGGAAAAACACAGCCGTGCTTGGGCTCTGCACTTCAAGAAAAGGCATAATAATGCATCAGTTTTCAATCTGGAAATAGTCGGTCTTCCTATATCACCTAAATTACCCTCACCTCCTGTCACACAACCGATTGTATTGAGAGTTAGAATTGTAGTTGTATAGTGTTAGGTTAAATGTACACCGCTATCCTGCCATAAAATCTTACTCTCCGAGTATGGTGTAAATGAATACAATACCATTGACGAGCTTTTAGTATAATTTTTCTGTATTGATATAACTTTATATCAATCTTGTGCATTGATATAACATTATTATTAGTTGTTTTTACCACAGATTATAATCAAACTTCACCTACCTTAAGGGATCATAAATTAAATGTGATGTGTTCATTTCTTAAGCTATGTATCTTCCTGTTACTATGGCTTATTATATATTAGTAGATTTTGTAAATAAAATACGTCTGTGTAAATGTTTTTTGTGTGTGTAGATATTTGTATTTAATACAAAATAATATAGGTCTGCAGTACAGTCTGATCAAATGAACGAATGGACATAAAATTATAAGTAAATTAATTAACTTTACAGTAAAGGATGGATAAATATAATTTTTTTTAGCTTTTATTGCCTTTTTATTTATAATTCTGAAATTTATATTTCTATATAGAGAAATGCATTCAGACTGGGTTGTGGCAGTGGAAATAAAACATACCTTCCCACATTAAATTACAATGGTCCACAAATGGTTACCTTAATGTCAAACAACACTATGTGCATAAATACTTTTTTTTACATATCACCTATCTCATCATAAAATGATGTTCTTTGAAAAAGAAATATACATTACGTTTTGTAGTAAGTGTTCTTATATATTTTTGTTTAGGCAAAAATTGAATTAAAACTTAATGTTTTCAATTCTTTAGGGACATTACCTAAAAAAAGTGTAATTAGATATTAAAGTGACAAAATCTGTTCTATATTTAATAGGACTCGAGATTTTGTTTTAATTTATCAAAAGAAATTAATGAAACTTTTTAAGAATTCATAATAGTATTAATTAAAACAAAATAATTAATAAGTCATTTTGACTATGATTTATTTTTTGGCCAAAATCAAAATATAATCAAATACTTGGGAGCCTTTTCCAATACAAGCTATTTACATTAGTGTTACCAATTACTTCCTAATTATAATGATTATTATTCATAGTTTCTCACACAAATGGGATAATTCATCGATCAGACTGTAATTGTATAAAATCAATCAATAATTATGAAATGTCAATTATGCTTTAAAAACATATATTTTTATAGATAAATAAATCAATCAAAGATATAAATATATCAAAAAATGGATTCTAATACTTATTTATTGCAACTGTGATTTAAAAAAAAATGTTGATGCTGATTTAAAAAAAATATTGAGGCCTTTTTAAAGAACTATTATTTGTTTTATTTTAAAATAAACTCTTATTTTTAGAATTATGAGCTGCTCAAATACTGAATCAGTTTTTTTCCTTTTATTTTTCTAAACTTTATTCCTAAAATATTGATTTATTGAAAGTTATAATTATCTTGTTATCTGTCTACATGTTTTGGTCTAAGGTATTTCTAATCTTCCTCCATTAATCCATACGCAACCCATATCCATTTTGTGGAGAGAACATAACTTCTTTCTGGTGCAATTCTTTATTGATTTTGAATCCTATCCATTAACTCCCTAACTATTTGAATCTTATCCATCCTAAACTTGAGGCTGAACCATTGATGGCATATTTATTTTTATTTTATCAAAAATCATATTGGACATTTCTGTTCTAAGGAATGAAATTTCTTTCCTTTGCTTTCTTTTTTTTTTCAATTCCATCAATAAGGAAACAGCATTTTTTAAATTTATTTTTTATAACAATAAAGTATATAAACCTTGATAGTCTAAAATCATTGTATAATAACTACAGTTTTGCTCACAAATTATTGATTAAATAATGTTTCATATTTAATATTTTGTATTTAACATTTATTTTAGAGAAATAATCTCGTGAGCAGTTCATTAATTGTGTCCAATGAGCGAATTCAAATTCTAAAAATTAGCTTTTATTATATATCCTTATTTTGTTGATTTCATTTAACAACTAGTCTACAATATTTTTTTCAAAAGTTTTAGCGATATAAAATTATATTTATTGGATGTTCTGTTATATAATTTTATTTGTTATTTATACCTTCTTTCTCACTGCCAAATTAAGTTATAAAAATATACATATATAAATATTTATTATTTTTTGACCTACACTGTATGTTGACTTGTCATTAGATAATTATATAGCATTGTGTATTTTCTTAATAAAAGTTTTTTTTTTTAAATATTATTATTTCTTAAAGTTAAATACCTTTTAAAGTAAATAATGATTCCTGATTATCATCCAATGCATAAGCCAATTGTAGGTTTGATCCTTTTTAACTGGTAAGGTGCAGTAATTATGCAAGTGCATTGAAAATAATTCCTTTTATCTTTGTCACTGCATGCAGATATCATTTTGAAGTTTTTGAAGGGTTAGTTGATATAAATATTGGTTATAAATGGTACAAAAAGTAGATATGAGGAATAAGTTGTGCCAGGAGGTGTGAAATTAAGAAAAATCATTATATTAATAAGATCCAACTTATTACTCACCAGTTTCAATAATAATTAGTTTTGATTATCGAACTTAAATTTAGCAGTAGAAACAGGAGTAGATTCGGTAATGTAGATATAGTAGGAAATATGAGAAGATGTGGTGTCAGAGGTGCAGTCAGCAAATAAACAAAAAATTATTTGGGCCGACATTGTGACCTGAATTTCATTTTTTTTGGCTGACCTCACCCCCAACCATCTTCTCTTACTTAATCTCCACTTAAATATTAACATCTCATTAGGAGGAAATACATTTCAACAGATAGATAGGTTTCAGTATTTAGGTTCTCCATTAAAAAAAAAATTATCGAAATTGTTGAAGAAATAAAAGCGAGGTTAGCGCCTTCTATCCAAAAACTTAGAAGTTATAATTTCCAAAACTATTATTCTTTACGGATGAAAAACGTGGTCTCTTACACTAATGGAAGAGTACCGCCTCAAGGTCTTTGAAAATAAAGTATTTGAACTGAAAAAGGATGGGTTAACAGGACAATTTAGAAGGCTATGAAATGCTGCATTGAGGGAACTGCATCTGGTAAATATAATTCAGGTTATAGCATTGCGGTGAATAAGATGGGTGTGTGAGGTTGTAGTACTTAGTAACAAACGGATCCCTAAAATATAACAAACATAAAATAATTAACACTGAACCAATGGGTAAAAGCAGCAATGGACAGATGTATGTAGAGAACGATTGGTGGTATCGGCATCGAATCTTCGGGTTACCTAAGCCTCTATTATTATTATTAAAATTTAATAAAACGATAATTACTTAATTAAAAATAAAACTTATATAAATAATTTCAGCCACATTAAACAAAAATAAGACATAAAAAAGATGAAAATTATAATGGAAACAAATAATTTCAATATTATAAATATATTTTTTATTTCAGTATAGATTATATATAATTATAATAAATAACTTAATACTTTTATACAAGCCATAAGATAAGCTTAGTTTGCTAGTGTGAATCGAATGAACCAGAAAAACAGTCATAAAGTAGAAAAGTCATTCACACTTGAATTCATCGATGAAGTAGATAAAAACTGGAAGCTTCCATCATTGTCTTCAGGGATAGAATTATTTTGATTTGTCGTGTAAGACTGTAACCATAAAGAAAACTTTCCCAAGATTGTATCCATCTAAAAGAAATGGATTTGTAATAAAATAAACATCTAAGGAAGATACATTTAATATTTAAAATTTCTTTGACCTGTCGTGCTATTTCAACTGGAGAGTTTGCAGTTACAGTCCTTTTAGGTAATTCTGAACTGACAGATGGACCAAAAAGAATGCTTATTGATTCCTCATATAGATAAATCGCAGCAACTGCATCTTCGTAAGTAACAGTGTCTCTTAATGATAATCGGGCATGTGATTCGCTAAGGCTAGTTCTAAAAGAATGTATTAATATATTCTGATGTTTAAACAATAATAAGAAATGATAAGACTAAATTATTGTAAAACTATAAATTGTTTAGTAATATCATGTTAATACAATATTTGATTTTATCACCTTGACACTTGGTGTATGGATATTGATAAATTATATTGTTATAAATCTGAATTCATTTAATTTAAGATTAATTATATTTTAAACTAATTTAAATTAGTTTTAAAACTAAAACTCAACCTACAGAACATACAACAACAAATAATTTTAAAAATTAGTTTCTATCACAGTTAACACGGAAATGCATTTCTGATTATTATAAAATGCAAATTAGCAAA
>NW_027109033.1:355429-357576 GCF_000696795.3 Halyomorpha halys
AAATAATTGACTGTATAATTTGAAATTATGAAGAAGATGGTCGGAGTTGTGGTCAAAAAAGAACAAAAATAGTTAAGAAGTATTTATTTTCCAACGTTTCGTCCCACAAGTTCATCAAGGCTGTTCAAGTTAATAGCTTTAGAGACTTAACCCTCTCAATCTCAATTTTTTTCCGCTAGTATTTTGACCCTTCAACCACTTGATAATCCATCTGATATTACACTCCTACTGTTTCCCTTGATAATGTTTATTATTACTCTGCTGACAGCACCCTGGACCATCTTCCTCCCTACCCTACCATCTTTTCCCCACATTGAATCAACGGTCAGCAATGAACATTTTATTAATTTATTATTGATAAAATCTTACAATACTTTGATGGCTTTCAAAGGCAGGCATTCAGGTCTTTCTCTGCGATTAGCAACAAAATAATTCCTTATAAGTGTACGGGCCATTTCTGACATTGTCACTTTGAGACCAGATATAATATCTATAAACTGAATTAAAAAATATTAATTATATTATTTTTTATTATTATTTATAATCTGTTCAGCTAAAGAATGTCAGTGTCGCAGCCCTTCATAATGTTAAATGATATTTAATTTATAATTAAAGTATTATATATTGATATATATTTTGTGTAAGAAACAAGAAATAATCTTGGGATTGAATGAGATGACCATATCAAAGATTACTAAGGAAGACCTTACCAAAGGGTTCCTTTAAAAACACCTTTGGCTTCCCATAATTCCTTAGGAAATTTGTTCATTCGTTGTTGTTTAAAAACATATAACTTTGTTGGTTATCTACACCATTTGTTTCCTACTTTATTTATGTTTATATTCTTTCATTTTTTGTTTACTCGTGTCATATTTGTGATATTAAATTTTGGATTTTAAAAATTTAAATACAGATTCTGTAGTTTTATTATTATCTGTAAGGGTATATATGGGTTCAAACCAAAACTAATGAGGCATGGCATAAGGTGAAATATAGGCTTCCCTAAAAGATATGGCTAAGATATGACCACAATCATCAAGAGCTAGAATCGGAACTGGGCTCTTGCTACACTAATTAATTATTGAAGAAATAGGTATTTAATTATTACACAAAAGTTTAGTGTTAATATTTATTCACAATGAGTATAATGTAAATTAAGAAAGAAAACTTACAATTGATGTAAGATTAAGAAGTAAAGCAGTTTTTAAATAAAGAAAAGCAGAGAGAGGGTAAGAATCTCCTGGAATTATAGATGAAAGGGCTGTCACTAATGCCCAAGGAGAGTCGGTATGTGTTCTCTCTAAAGTGTCAGGGATTTGAAGAAGAAAAAATTTAAGAAAACAATTAAAAAAAAAAAGGTTTTATGTGAACTTCCAGTTATTTTTTCACGATGAAATATTTCACTTTGATACCGAAAATGTTTCTAAAATATGGTTAGTTAATAAGCTAGCAGTGACGAGAGAGCTAGAAATATGCTTTATTTATTTTTTTCATTCTCAAAACTGCATTGTCAGTTAATAATTAAATTATTTTGCAACACTAAAATTTCGGAGGCGTTTGCTTTGTGATAAGATAGGGATGAGTGAGTCCCGTGTGACCTATTCTCAGCCTAGTCGGTACATTTTCTCCAGAACATTTATGGCTGGAGGTTCCACAAGGCTCGACCTACATTTTGTGATTAATCTTTAATTACCTTTTTGAGGAGTTTGTTTATTTCTGATGGTGTTAAAATTTCTTAAGCCAATTCTGGGTAGTTCCTGAGGAACTATTACTTCCTTAGCTAGGGAAATAGTAAATGAGTGTTTATAAAATGATAATTTTAAAAAGGAACGTAAATAGTTGCACTTATATGATCCTTAAGTAAGGTCTTCCTTAGGGATGTTAATAAATATGGCCCTCAGTGACCACTGTTATCTGACATTCTCTCATTAAACAGATTTACTAATCTCAATGTACCTTTCGGAAATCCTTTTGTGATATTATATCAAAACTGCGACTATTACCAATAGCTTTCCATAGTAGATGTTCTGAAATTTCTTCGTCATTAACATCAATATTATCCAAAAATGGAATACCGAATATACTGCAATTGAATATTTAGAAAGAATAATTGAAAAAAAATATATAAATTTTCAGAATAACTTTAT
>NW_027109033.1:357626-367162 GCF_000696795.3 Halyomorpha halys
ATCATTCTAAAGTAATTAACAGTAAAAAGAAGAAAATATTAAAATCTGCTATTTTTTTGTTTGGTTTAAAGTATTTGCTATAAGCAGGACAAGTCATCTATTGTACTGATCTAGCTTATAAATTGTAGTAGCCTCCATAACACTCTAATAATCAAAATTGTAATTAATAAATTTTGCTTATGTCTATCATTTTTATGTGTTATTTTGGCAATGACCGATAGATATTAATATCCGGTCGGACCATATTTGATGTAATTTTCTAAATGAATAAAAAAAAAAGTTTAAAATGTCATAATTTCCTAATCATTTAAAAAAATAAATAACATTATTCTCACTTAATTAAAGTCTTAAGTTTATTAACATCTTGCCCGGAATGTTTGTTACAGTTCCAGTACATCCAAACTGCAGCTTTTAGTGAGTAAGTAGAATGACTTTTATCTTTTGGCAATACATGATTGGTAACAGTAACCAATTCACTTTCAACAGCTATAAAAAAAAAAATTAATAATAATAAATGACTCTATGAAATTAAATATAAAAAAAAAAAATAGATATTTCTTAAATAAAATTGAATTACAATATCTTCACCCTCCAACATATTAAGTTAGGATGGTAGAAAAATAAAAACCAAAACATATTATATTTTGGACAAAGATGGTCACGGGCTAATACTACTATTACTAATTGGTCACAGGGAAGATAATAAAATAAACAACCTAAACTATTACAATGCCTGAAGGGTCTTGGCTTCAGTACTTTGAAAGGAAGTACTGTTTCTAGACCAACGGTTATGGCAAGGTATATTGGTCAGAATTCATGCACGACCCCAAGTTTTTCCCAATTAAAGGGTTTATATAGGCTGGGCGTGTCCCAGGAGAGCCTCTTGATGATTGATATAACAGAAAGATAAAAAAAACAAAAAAACAGGAAGCAAAGATGGAAAAAGATTAAAATGATATTTGTAAAAAGAGTGTAACAATTAATTCAGATTACTGAGATTACAAATTTCGAAAAATGTTGCGACACAGTTTTATTAATTTCATTATTAGTTCTTTTTTTAGCATTTCGTATTACCGCTATTAAGTACTACCACTAGAGCAGGATGGCCATGTCATCAACAGGTTGTCAACCTATTCTTGCCAAAGCGAGATAATTCCATGGGTTCATCCAAATCAAACTGCACTACTTTTAGTTCTGAGTTCTCATCTACATCTCTTCAGTTCCAGGTATAATGAATCAGTGAAAATAACAAAACAAACAAATTCTTACTGGATTTTTCTCTTAAAAATTAGGTACTGTAGTAGCTAAAACAAGCTTAATTGATACGAAATTCACAAATTGAAAATTTCTAATTATACTATAATCACTAATTTAATAAGAACATATATGTTAACTTACACTCGCAATGCTCGCTCAAAAAGGATAAAAAACAACTCAGTTTAAGTATCCAATACAAAATATATCTATTATTGATAAATATACTAAGCATTAATGAAGATTACCTGTAGTAACAAATGACAAAGCAGTAATATTGTCATGAACAAGACAAACTCCATAAGACGCTAAAAGAAGACTTGTTGAGCTTGATGGTGAAAATATAGCTCGAGGACTGCAATACCAAGCATCCATCATCAATTTACCACAATCGCCAAGAGCTAGAATCGGAACTGGGCTCTTGCTACACTAATTAATTATTGAAGAAATAGGTATTTAATTATTATACAAAAGCTTTGTGTTAATATTTATTCACAATGAGTATAATGTAAATTACGAAAGAAAACTTACAATTGATCCAAGACTAAGAAGTAAAGCAGTCTTTAAATGAAGAAAAGCAGAGAGAGGGTAAGAATCTCCTGGAATTATAGATGAAAAGGCTGTCACTAATGCCCAAGGAGAGTCATATGTGTTCTCTCTAAAGTGTCAGGGATTTGAAGAAAAAATTTAAGAAAACAATTTAAAAAAAAAGGTTTTATGTGAACTTCCAGTTATTTTTTCACGATGAAATATTTCACTACGATACCGAAAATGTTTCTAAAATATGGTTAGTTAATAAGTTAGCAGTGACGAGAGAGAAGCGCCAGCATTTTTTTGAGTTCTGCTCTTTCCTCCAAAGTTCCCCAGGTAATGTAAATAGGAATGATTGTTTTTAAGATATCATTTTACTTTAAATTAATATTTTTTTTTTTTTATTTCTTATTTTGTAATTATTTAATTTCTATATTTATAAGTATGATGTGAATGAGGTCTATGATTTCTATTACCATTATCCCAATATAACACAGAATGTAACATTACACAATAAATAAAAAAGGTAATAAGTAATGGATTAGATGAGTATGCTTTATTTATTTTTTTCATTCTCAAAACTGCAATGCCAGTTAATAATTAAAAATCATTAATAATTATCATATACCTATAAAATGTAACCTCATAAAACACAAAGGATATATAGGGGGAACTTATTTTATCCCATATATAGAGGGGTGTTCGTTAAGTAAGAATAAATTTTACACTAACAAAAAAATGAAATAATGTACATACGATATTTGTAGTTTATTCTCAGCATAATATATTTTTTATATTAAATAGCAGGTCGGCCTGGTGGTTACAAGGTTGATATAAACGTTACATTCAGTATAAACTTTCAGTATACATTCAGTATAACATTCAGTATAAACTTTTCAAATTTAATAAAAATTATAATTTAACTCAAAATTAAACGTTTACTTATTTTTTATTATTGCACTAAAAATATTTTCCAATGTTTACTTAAGAAACACTGCAGATTATTACACAATGGTGTATCATTCAATTATTATTATACCAGTAAATATAAAGAAATTCTCGAGTCTTATCAAGTTTGAAAAAAATTAAAATTTGGATAATATTATTATTGAATTGCGAGGGTCATTGTGGAATGACTTTGAATTAGCTAACAATTAAGAAAAGCCATAGTCAGCCGACAGTTTTATTAAAAATTCTGTGGGGGGGGCCTTTTTTTGTCATTACATTGTCTGTTAAGAGAAAGTGAAAACAAGCTTTATTGCTTCATTTAATAGGCAGCTGTTCTGTTTTAACGTCATATATAAACAAATATTTAAATTAAATAAATTTGTACCCCTACTACTGATGAAGGGTGCAGTACTTCGTAAGGAAGTACCAACTGTTATTAGACCAACATTTGTGCAAGGAGGAGATATGGTCAGAATCGCAATGGTCTGCCAGATTTTCCCCAATTAAGGGTACTCACTTTATGAGGCTAGGTGGACCCTGGAGGGCTTCCAAACCCATATGGTTGACTCACAGGCTACAGTAACAGAATAAATAATTATCTGTCACAACTGGATCCCTGGAGCTAGCAGCACAATGCCTTATCACTGAGCTATTCCGTTCCCCAAACAATTATTTATGACAGAAAACAGTGCAATCAATATTTTAAATTGCAAATATTGTAATAAGTCAGTTGTGTGTATGAAATGTACTTTGAACAATTGATATTACACAGCCCATCAGTAATGCAGAGGTTTATCAACAGCATAACAATACAACCTATTTTCGTAACTCTGGTTAAAGTCTAGATGATTTTATGCCTATAAGATAACCTTTTTCATTTTTTTTTTTTTTTGGCAAAATGCATTCTCTATCAGTTAAACTCAGATTTTTATTATTCCACCTTATATGTAAAATAAAATATTACACAGTGATCACTAAAAACTGTTTTAAATAATAGAGAGATAATGTTATCTAATATATACAAATACTAAAATTAAATCAACATCCAGAATGACAGCTAGATATTCGGCGATATTAAGGGATTGGCCCTACACAGGACTAAACACCTAAAAATCTAACAAATCAAAAATAAAGCAAAAAAACAAGAAAACTTACTTAATGGTTGATATGAACTGAGAAATTTTTGATGGAAAGGGGGGAGGAGCCAAGTTTGATATTGCCCTTACCAAAGGGTCAGGTAACATTGGTTGGACCCCCCAAGCAACATATTTATCTTTTTCAATTGTTAATGCAAGGTTATATCTAATTCCTATTTCAAGACTTGTAAAAAGTTCATCTGGAAAATAAAAATAAATAAAATAAAGTATATTATATACTTTTAGGTTTAAAAAGTAACATTATATTTTATTCATAACTGCTAGAGGAATGAAGTGACTTTTGGTAAAAAGCTGTCACAATTTTTATTTTTCAAGCATCTAACTATACGGGCTACTAAGCTTATGGACATTACCGTGATAATCAGATTCATCTTCTTACAAAGTAGAATACAGAATGCAGACCAGGTTCTATCATTACTATAAAATTATGTTTCAAAGCAGAGGATGAGAGGAAGATTAGTAAGTCAAATCATTTATATTTATTTTTTATAATAATAGTGGATAAATCATTGGCTATACATATAACCAGTGAGAAGTTTCGTTTTGAGAAGGAGGGGGACATAAACAAGATAAAAAGTGTGAAACATCTTTTTAAAATAAGTCCATGTTAGGGCAAATGTATAAAGGTCTTCATGAGGACCAGGCAAAACATGATATAACCATGAAAATATAAAAACAACAAATATTAAAAATAGATAATGTATGCAATACATTGGATTATATACATAAATTCATATTCTCCCATGTACTATATCTATATCTATTATTTGTTGCTTCTATACTTTCATGGTTGAATTTAGTTTAATATAGAACCAACAATGACTTCAAACTTCAAAATAAAAAAACAACAACAAAAGAACAGGAAATTGCATGATAAATGTAAAAAATCATAGGGATCAGTAAAAGAAAGAGTTTTCAAAAATTACTGTGCAAATTTATTACTTAAAAATTGTACTTAAATCAGGAGAGAACTAATTACATATTTTGTCCAATGAACTCTAAACTTATGATGTAAATTATTATATTTGAGTATAATAAAAAGAAATAATTCAAATATTCAATGATTAGACTAGGCATTGAATAAAAGAAAAATATAAAATCGAATATAGAATGATAAAAATAAAATTAAAGTAGAGTGAAAAAAAAAGATAATGAAGATATATAATTATGATTTAATTCAAAACATTACAACTGATTATATAAGGCACTACAATCAATGAGGTCAAGTGTATTTAATGAATTATAAAAGTTGTTCATTATATTTATTTTTATCAGTCCTTTCTCTTCTTTTTGATATTAATTGTTTAGAGAAAACATATTTGTTTAAATATGAATTATACTGAACAATAGTCGTCCAGATAAATAAATTTTACAGTAGAACACAAATCAAACATACCTCTCAATTCTACCATAATACATTGTGTTCTCGTGTATTCCTTTGATGGCTGTAGAAAATTCGGGTTAAGGAAGAGTCCATAAACTTTCTCACCGGAGAGTCTTGAACGAGCAATCTCTATAAGCTCTTTACCACAGTCGGAACATTTGCCATTCTTTTTTAAAATTTTCCCTTTTTTTAAGCATGTGGTATATTTACATGTGAAAGATATATCTTGCCTTTTAAATTAAAAAAATAAAACAATATTTTTATAAATTTTATAAGAAAATATTAAATGAATTTGTGTTTTTACAAACTACTAACGTGTACTTCTCTACTGGAGTAGTTTTTGCCAATATCCCAGTCTTAGTAAATAACCCACCAGGATTGATATTTTCGCTTTTTATCACAGAAACTAAGTCAGGGAAAGAAGTCAATCGAAATAAAAGATGTACAGTTATGTCTTCCAATTCAGTGAGTACTGCACAACAAGTCTTAACCAAGTCAGTTACCTCTTTTTTGGCAATATTTGGTTCTTCGACCAATAAAGATGCAAATTCTCCTGAATCGTTAAAAAATTCAAATTAGCAACTATATTTGAAGCGCTCAATTGTAAAACATGGTATCTAACATGTTGAAGTTTTTGACATCCTGGATTTTTTCGGACAGACTTAATGATTTTTTGAAAGAATTTTCAGCAATTTTTTTTCCTGCAATTTTAGTGATTTCTGGGCCCTCATTCATAATAAAGCACTAAGTGATACTATCAGTTTTAGAGTTTGTAGTTGGTAAAATTCTGACTTGTTATTTTGTACTATCTAGCTCCTATAATTTAACTAATAGTCAATTTTCATCACACAAAAAAAAATCATAGAGCTTCTACTTTCTAGTTTCTATACTTGTATTTATGAACTAATAGTATTAAATATCATTATGAAACAGGGCCCCAGTTGAAGATAAGGCATTGTAATTAGCAAACATTTTAACATTGTAAATTTTTTCAGTTAACATGGTTTACAACCAAGTATCTCATTTATAAACAGATATTTAAAGAACTTATATTGACAGTAATTGAGAACATGATCAATTGCTTGTTAAAAAAATATTAATGAAATATACAAATATATTTTTACTTTTAATAAACTTAGTTACCAGGAGTTATTTCCTATAAATTAATTTAGAGCATGCTTTAAATAGATGCTTGACTACTTTGTAGAAGTAAATTTTTATAATATATGAAAAATACAATCATTTTACTAGTCACAATCAGTTGAATTTAAAAACAGACTATTAAGTTTATTAAAAAAACATGAAAAGTTCCCTTATTTTTTTTACTTAAATGCTTCAATAAAAGTTATTTTATTTTTATTAATTTATTATAATTAAAAAGTGACACACAAATACAAATTGTACGATGTTATTATTCTTTAAGAAATACAATAATCTAATCATTCAAGGGGGGGGGGGAGTATCCACGTTAAACATGGCATCAAGTTACACTCATACCTGCAATTTCTAAGAGGGTGATATAATCAAATCCTAAAGAAATTCTTAACGGCGGAAAGAAAGTATTATTGAGATTAGCATTAATAATTTCACTCTTTTGTCTAAAGGCACTTTCTTCTATATTACGTAAATCTCCAGTTTTATCAAGAAACTTTACAAGGTTTATTTTCATGTTATGCATTTTTAAATGTTTCAAAAACAAGGCCCAAGAGTAGCAATGGCAACAGTGTTGTTTCTCTTTTAGAAACAAAACAAAATATACAATTACTTTCAATTTTATATTGAAAGTATTTGAGTGTTGATAATCATAATTTAAAAAGAATGAAATATAAAGTGATACGAAAAAAAAAATAAATAGTATTGAATCCTATTTTGTAGATGTCTTTCTCTAAAGCCCCCCCCCCAACTTATCTCAAAATTAGTATATCGATTTGCAGAGGAATAGTCTAAAAGTTTTAAAAAGTAATTTACTTATTTTTATGACTTTTTAATTTTAATTATATTTATTTATTTTTATATGTTTGTCAAACTTTCTTTGACTATAAACGGCATTATTCGAAGAGAATGGACTCTGAATTAATGCTACAATATCGTCATTTAGTAAACATCATTTACCGGTTACAACAGGAATACTGCGGTTTAAACCTATTTAAAATTTATAGAGTTTTGTTTCAAAATAATATTGATCCGAAAAAGTTTTTCGTGAGCAGGCCAATATAACCTTTTGTAATTATAGGTAATCTATTCATTTTTTTAACAAGCTTAGGTTCGTTCTTAGCTAAATTATAATGAGGAGGGTAACAATATTGCAAACTTCTCGGTAATTCAAACGAGTCATTCCAGTTCAGATAACCTTAGAGGAAGGAGTATAATGGAGGGGATACACTTCCAGGGCGTGAGACGCCAGAAGGCGGGGTCTATTCCTATCGTAGGCGTGGCAACCAGTACACAATAGTTGACAGTTAACGGTTGATAGTTGCTCAAACCGTGCTCACATTTTGTTTTTGATATTGATTTTTCGAATTATTATTAATTCTCAGTAAATTTTTGGTTGTAAACATTAATTATTCTAAAAAAATTATGTTTACTATTTTTACTTTTTTGTTTTAATAAACAACTTTATCCATTATATTATAAACAGTTATTTATTTGTACAAACTTTATACTTTAATGTTTTCCTTAAAGAAATTAATTTTTTATTAACTGTTCCACAGGGAAAGAAGCACGAATTTCTCAAGAACGGCTAAATGAATTTTCATTATAGATATACCAATTATTAGAAAAAACTGATATATAGGAAGATGGTCAGGGTTGCGGTCACAAGTGAAACAAAAATATTTTACAACTATTTAATAGTTTTAATAGTTGTAAACTATTTTTGTTTCACTTGTGACCACAACCCTGACCATCTTCCTATATATCAATTTTTACGGTCAACTATATATACATATATACAATATTAGAAAAAACATTTACTAAAATTTCTATTATCCCAACATCTGCGTTTAATGAACGCTTTAACAGATAGATAATTACATTAAAGTTCAAAATTCCTATTAACTTTAACGTAAAGTTGCCTTCAAGGGGCGTGGCCTATTCCTACCCCTTAACATCATTTTTGCTAAGCACCGAGCTATGGCACCCAACTAACATAGAAAATAAAGGACGTCAATGGAACTTGTGACGTCACCTTCACAGACGTTTATCAGCTGTATTTGTTTTTCAAGGTAGTTTAGAAAATAAAAAGGTTACCCAATGTTTGCCAACCGGGTCTGTTATCTCACGTGACAAAGTTTTCTCAAAATCAACTAAACATTACAGGAGATTACGCAGGGTAATTGCGTCAATTAGAAAAGCTTAAACAATTATAAACTTATGGACACTATTTTTTTTAGTAACATATGACTGAGATTTATAACATTTTTTGGATTACATTGATTTTGGAAAAATAAAAACCAAAGTTTGATATATAAAAAATGTAAGGCAGTATTCACCTTTCTTTAAAATTTATAAAGGTGCCTTTACTCGTTTGCCAAACAACGGCAAATTCGCGCATGCGCTCTCTGATTTTGCAGCCGACCGTTGAGTCGGTTCTGGCCGCAAATCAAAGGGCGTTTGTGCTGCATTCACAAGTTTGTTTTCTATTTACATTGCTTTAGAACTGCCAACTGATGAATATTTGTGATATCCGTGCTTTAATTAATTAAATAATTTCACCAAACCTTTGGAATGACTAATTAACTCTTCTTTAAGATTGTATATTTTAAAATTCTATTGATTCGATTAACCATTTGAATACTTTTGTATTCGTCCATTTTATAGAAAAATAATCTCTTATTCGAAAAAATTAAATGATTAACCATCCGAATACATTTGCATTCGTATAAAGATGATATTTTTTTTGTCTTACAGATATACATAGATATATTTTATGATCGCGTATAGATTAATTATGAATTTTCTGATTTCAAACATATAAGGGTCCATTTTTGTTTTGAGATATGTAGAATATGAAAATAGTAACGATTTAATTATCGCGTATCGACTTATTTTAACTTTTTTGATTTCTAACATGTTAAGGTCCCTTTATATGTTTCGGGATATGTAGAATATGAAAATGCTATCGATTTAATTATCGCGTATCGATTTACTTTAACTTTCTTGATTTCAAACATGTTGGGTCCCTTTATATGTTATGAGATATGCAGAATATGAAAATGCTATCGATTTTAAGACCGCGTACCGATTAATTTTAACTTTCTTGA
>NW_027109033.1:367787-374843 GCF_000696795.3 Halyomorpha halys
CTAACATGTTTAGGGTCCCTTTATATGTTTTGAGATATGCAGAATACGAAAAAGTTGTCGATTTTAAGATCGCGTATCGATTTATTTTAACTTTTCTGATTTCTTATCTTAGTAAAATAAATCGATAGGCGATACTAAAATCGATATTATTTTCATATTCTACATATCTCAAAACATATATAAAGGGACCCTAACATGTTCGGGATCAAGAAAGTTAAAATAAATCGATACGTGATATTTAAATCGGTACGCAATCATAAAATCAATAGCATTTTCATGTATGGCATATATTGGTAAATTATAAACAGACCCTAACATGTTAGAAATCCGAAAAGTTCATATAAATCGATACGCGATCTTAAAATCGATATCATTTTTATATTCTGCACTCCTCAAAACGTATAAAGGGACCGTAACATGTTAAAAATCAAGAAAGTTAAAATAAATCGATACGCGATGTTAAAATCGATAGCTTTTTCATAATCTGCATATCCGAAAACCTAAAAACTGGCCCCTAAGTGTTAAAAATAATAAAAATTAAAATAAATCGATAGTATTTTCGTTTTGTACTCGTCTAAATATGGGACCTTCATACATTAGAAATTGAAGGTGGTAAAAAAATAAGTGAATTTAAAAAAAAAATCAAATTATTATTCGAATAATATGTATTCGACTAATTTTTTATTCGATTGAAATAGTATTTTAAATATTCGAATAAACAAGTATTCATCTCTTGTCAATCGAATAATTTTTGCCCAACTCTGCCTCAGAGATACTTAAACAAAAATACTAAGAAATATAAATAGTCATTATAAAAAATAATTATAAGTTACTTATACACTTTTATCAGTTGAACAATAAAAAAAAATGAGTAAATAAAAAAGAGAAAATAAGGATGTAAAAATAATTAAGAATGATATAATAGTTAACATACGTATTTACAGTTTCATTAATTTACAATTTTATGGGGTCTGAATGGATAAGAAATGATTGAACAGGCGGGATTTAAAGGTAGGGAGGGTATTGGAGCGACGGATGTTAGAAGAGACGTAGTTCCATAAGGATGAAGGTCGGATAATGAACGATCTATCGAAAGCTGCGGTTTGGTGGGGTCTTGTGAATAAATCTGAAGACCGGGAATACATCTGGATATAGGTTATGTAGTACTATTTATATGAAATTTTGTGATCTATAACCTACATTACTGATATTTTGGCTTCCTTTTTATTTCGCTTAGCTTTATTGTGTTCCTTTTTAAAGTAAAAATAGATTAAATCGAATGCTATGGTCGAAAAAATTCAAAAAGAAAAAACAAGCATGTGGTTGACGACGTTTGTTTACCAAACATTGTTAAAAGTCTTGGATGTGCGGCAAGTGGCAAACGTGAAGATCCAGCATAGTGACTTTTGCTTGCTATTTTGAAAAAAAAAAAATGAAAAACTAATATGTGGAATGTTTCATACACTTGATAGTCTTGGGAAGGAACTTGAAGTGGTACTTCAAACATTAATATAAACTAGAAGGTCTCGTGGCAATCTTCTTTTCAGACGCCTCGCAGGATTATCAGGGATTCTGTTAAGGATGAGAGATTAAGAACTAATTGTTTAGGATGGGTAAGGAGTTTGGAATGAAAGAGACGCATATTAATTTCGGACCAAATCTGCAATGTAAAGGATATTCAGGCCTTTATAGATGAATTTATTTGTGACGATATAAGAAGCATCAAGGATTTTGTATTTTAAGGATTGGATATAGGAGGAATTGGATGGATTAGTAGAGCCATAGAGCTCAATTCCGTATGTCCAAATTGGTCTGATTATCAAAGGTTATATTATATTTTGTAGAGAATGGGAAATTTCAGCATTTTAAAGTTAAAATTTCTAGCAATATCTTAGCAAAACTAAGGAATTCTTTACAATTCATTCATAATCCACAGATAATCACAAATAGATTATTTACAATCTTTTAATAAGTCGATAAAAATACTAACGGTTTTTTTAGCCTTGATAGTATAAATAACGAATCATTACAGTTGTCATATGAAAAAAGGGCCGATTATCAATGGATTACGTCACTATTGATGTTAGAAACAAATAAGGGGAGAATCCTAAAATCCGATCATTCGAAATTTTCTCTATAATCCATCTATCTTGAACCTTGAAAACTGAACGTCCATTTTTCAGTTTTACTGTCAATCCGATTCACCGTCAGTGGTCCCTAAATGTTGATTTCCTCTTAATCAATTAGGGCTGATTATGAACGGGATTGAGGCACACATTCGTAAGGTATGGTGACTAACATTTATCGTTAAATGAAGTTTATAAAATTGTTCTTACTCTAGGGCTTATTTTAGGGGTATTCATGATCTTTAACATGTTAAATGGAAAAACTTATGTTAAATGGAGAAATATTTCCTTCTTGTACCATGTTAAAACGATATAACATATAACATGGTTGAGAGTCTGTTAAATGGAGAATGACGTCACGTAACAGACCAGCTGAGCTCGTCGCCGTTTTATTTGTTGTCGTGTTAGGTTACTTGCTCGTTGTTTGTGTTAGTATTGTTATGATGTTTTTTAAACTAATAAAGCAATGGATGACAATTATAATGTAATGACAGTTGTCAATTAGCTCATCTTGATTCTCTTCCTCACAAGATAGAAGATCAACTAGGCACTCAGTGGCCAAATTTTCACTTACTTTAGGCATGTTGCAATAAATTACTTTAATCAAAACTTATAAGTAAACAATAACATAAAGTTTTGAAAGGAAAGGTTACAAAACAAGTTGCTCAGAAAACTCTTGTTTAAGACAGAATATTTTAAAATTCTATCAACTATCGAATAGAATCGTAAATACTTTGTTAAAAACCTTGCTAATTAACTTTAGCAGTTTATTTTTTATTTAACAGCACAAATATATACTTATGACGACATTATATGTCAAAGTAATTAAATTAAAAAGTTTCTGATATCGTTCGAGAATTTTGAACGAAGTTGACTTTATAGGTTATGTTGTACTATTCATATGAATTTTTGTTCTCAACAACTTACATTGCTGATAATTACGCTTCCTTTCATTTTGCCAATCTTGGTATTTGGTTTCTTTTTAAAATGAAAATAGAGTAAATCGAATGTAAAAAAAATTAAAAAGAACGAAACAACAAGCGTGTGGTTGGCGGCGCTTGTTGCTTCCTTTATCTTAACATTCCAAATGTTACATCACATGTTTTGATAAGATCGACTTAACCTTTATATAGCTTTTTTACAATCGATTTTACACATTTTTTCGATTTTATCAAAAGTGGCTTAAAAGATTTTGGATTAAACTTGAAATAATAATGTAAAATTGAACTGTCTTCAATGTCATGTAGGTCTGATTATAATTGAAATTGTATGTCAGGTCTTAAATGAGAAATTTTAAAAAAATCTTCCTCCAAAGTACTTTTAAATAATTTCATTTGAAATAACTAACCATTTCGTATTGCTGGCAGTAATAAAAAATATATTAGTATGAACTATGGAAGAAGTTGATAATTAACTGAAGGAGAAAAATGGAGAAATAGATACAGCAGGGCATACTGAGAAATCGGAAATTGCCAAAGCACAAATGCTTAGTAAGCAAAGGAAGCAACAAATGTTGGTATCTTGCTAACTTTTTAATTTTTTTTTTTTACTCTATTTTCATTTTAAAGAGGAAATTATCAGCAAGATAAGTTGTAGATGGCAAAAAATCATACAAACAGTACTACATAACCTATAAATTCTATCTTCGTTCGAGAATTTTTATCAGAAACTTTTTAATTTAATTACCTATACATATAATGTCAACTAAAGTATATATTTTTGTTAAGTTAAATAAAAAATAAATTGGTAAAGTTAATCATGAAGATTTTGAACAATGTATTTACACCGAATCGATAGAATTTTTAAATATACCTTCATAAACAAGAATTATTTGTTGAATCCAAAAGTTTGGCAAATTCTTTAAATAATGACAACACAACTAATACCACCTAATCCTAATAACCCCAACGATAACTCACGCTTGCGCATGGACGGATTTGCTACTATCAGGCAAACGTTTAGAGGCACCTTTCAAATACGAATTTTAAAAGCAGATTTGAAATAAAAATTTATTTTTAGAAATTTTCGCCTCGATGATTTTCGTATACATTTCACAACCTTGTCCACTGCTGTGTTGATAGGGTTTTAGGGCATAAAACCCAACAGTCATCAACGCCCATAAACCGCTAGTAGTAATGTCCCCCTCTTTACACAAGATGATACAAGACATTACATAAATGATGGACCAAATAAACTAAATCTAAAAAACACGATTGCGGTGAAAAGAGTAAACAATGAAGATTATAAATACTATGATTATTTGAAGACTGGATTACAGTTTGATAACGGGCAGCCTTATGAGAGGAGCACACAATCGAAATGTTTTCTTCAGCATCTTTCAGGCAATACCTGGTAGCCTCTATCGGTGAGTATCTAATATTAATCTTTCGTTAATTAATTATTTAATTTTGTAATATATCTTATCCTCAATAAATAAATAAAGATTTAACATCAAACATATCAATTATGGTTTAAGATTGTACTGGGAAAAAAAAAATTATTTTTATTGATAACACCAGGTTTAACTGAAATGTATTCAGTGTGCATTTACAAATAATTCATATGTTACATTAAACATATGATAATTTATTTTTGTGATTTTAATAATTCTTATTTATCTCTAACCAGCAGACCCAGCAAAACTTCGCAGTTGCTAGACTTAGGGATGCAGATAGATTAATTGAAATCAATTGGAAGTTTGATATCAATTAATATATTTAGTTATTTACAAATTGTATTAATGATTAGATTTATTGCTTATTATATATATTTATAGCTCAAAATAACATTATATAATGAAAATATATGGTAAAAAATTATAAATAACATCAACACGACTCGACCAATCTACAAGAAACTTATGGTACAAGAGCCGGGAAGAAACCAAGGCTGTTATCTCACTCCAATTTTTGATTACATCAATGAAAAATATGTATAATTAATAGTCAAAACTGATGAGTCTGCCAAGTATAGGTAGGAGAAATAAAAAATGGCGGCTACTTCAAAACCTTAAAAAAGTAATAATTTTTCATTCGGAGCTCTATATCTTAAAAACTACCAATAAAACTAGAAAATCTAAAAGAACATAATTTAAAGAGGAGTAAATTTGCTGAAATATGAGCCATTATAGAGCTATTTACGTCCAATAGTTCTCGAGATATAGCCTTTTAAAAAGCAACATTTCATAAAAATGTACTGAAATATCAGTAGTTAGTGAATATATTTTGAGAAATCTATATCTCAATAACCATTCGACAAACAATTGTCTTACAGCAGTCAAATAAAAGCTATTTAAATTTACTATAAAATAGTTTATAACGTCTATTTTTGTAGAAGTTGCAGTTTTTGACGAAATATCTTTGAGAAAACTCACAAAATATTAATTTCATTTTATACGAACAACTAATAAAATGTTGGATTTTAGAAAAAAATATATCTCTAGACCCACAAGACGCACATATGTCTGCCAACACTCAAAATAAAGGAAATTCAACTTATTACAAAGTAGTTTATGACACTTATCTTCGTAGAGATATTAGTTTTTGTGATATTCGCAAATGAACATAAATTTGGCAAATGAAATTTGTCCGAACGACTATAAATCAATTTATTTTAGCAAATTTCATGTAAACTATTACTCCTACGAAGATAAACATCGAGTACTATTTTATAGCTCATTACACTAGCTTTAATTTGAGTGCTAATAGACATCTGTACGTCAGATGGTTTTCGAGATATAAATTTTTCAAAATAAATTCACTAACTACTGATCTTTCAGTACGTCCCATACAACATTTTTATGAAATGTTGCTTTTTAAAAAGCTATATCTCGAGAACTATTTAACGTAAATAGCTCTATTAGGGCTCATATTTTAGCAAATTTATTCTCCTTTAAATTCTGAGGTTTGGTTAGGTTTTCTAGTGTTGTTGGTAGTTTTTAAGATGTAGAGCTCCGAATGAAAAATTAGTGTTTTTTTAAGGTTTTGAAACAACCGCCATTTTTTATTCCTCCGACCTATACTTGGCAGACTCATCAATTTCATCAAAGAAGAAGATGGTTGGGGCGAGACGGTCAAAGAATAAACTTAGTTTAAAAAAAAAGTTAAAAACGTATTTATCAGTGTCAAGGTTTCGGTCAGAATTTCTAGCCTTCATTAAGGCTAAGAACAAAAAAAGGAAGATAACAACGAATTTTTTTTTTATTCCTAAGAAAGGGACAAAAAAAAGAAAAGAGATTGACATATGATAAACATGAAGAAAATGTATACTTTCTGAGCTACGCACCAAAATGCGTAATTATGTTCACAACTTTTTTTCAAATAATAACCTATAACCTTCCCTGGAAAATCCTGTACATTTAGCATAAAGCCCTTAATTGGATAAACGCATATAGCAGCGCATAAAGTACCAACAAACAAGTATTGATTTTTATATATTTTATTTTATATGTGATTGAAGGAAGAGATATCCTTGAGGTAATCAATCTAAGGCAGAGTGGGAAGGTTTGGATTCTTAACTAAAGTTAGTAAGTTGCTTTAAAGTATTTATTTAAAATAATACATATATATATTTTTCCGGTTGGCTCCACAAATATTGTGTCTCCTTGTGTGGAGTTTCTCCTTTCTCTGGACTCCAGGGCACTCAGGAATACCTGGAAATGAGGCAGTGGCTAAAGAGGCTGCTACAATGAACGTTCCACCACTCCAAATTTACGAGCCGAAAGGCATAAAGGAATTTTTAAGGAACAGAATACGAAAAAGTTGGGATTCAATGTGGGCTGACGTACCACTCACGAATAAACTAAGAACTAAGAAACACACAAAAGTGGACAAGTGCCATAAGGAGAAACAGAAGAAAAGAAGTGGTTGTTGCAAGAGTAACAACAGGACATTCCAAATTAACACACCTCCACTTAATCACAAAAGAGGAC
>NW_027109033.1:379898-397050 GCF_000696795.3 Halyomorpha halys
CATATCATATGTCATTATGATCAAATTTACTGGTTGTATTTTTTTATACAGTTGTAAATATCAACAAATAAAAAAAAAAAAAAAAAAAAAAAAAATATTTACAAAACAAGACAGGATTTCTGATATATAAATAATGGGTCGTTTAAGATATAATTCTGAAATTCACAATTTTGTTAACCCATAAAATATATATATATACAAAACTTTAAGCTGAAAATATAATAAATGAACGTTAAAAGCAACTGTTAGAACGGGTGACCGTTATCACGATAAATCAGATACGAACTAAGCTAGATTAGTGTAATTTAATGCCCTAATAAAATTTTTGTTTATCATTAAGAGGTTTACCTAGATATCATTTTAGGGAAGGCAACGATTAAAATTATAATTACTCAGCAAATATTTTAATTGAGATCAGAACTGGAAGAATAACTGAGGATTTTTCAGATATTTTTAGCTCCTCTGTTGCGTGAATGATTCCAAATCGATTTCTCAAAAATCCAAAAAGATCGATATAATACACGAACCCAAGAGAAAAAAAAACATGAATATAAAAAAGGAGGATAATATTTTCGAGAAATGATAGAACTTACAAAAGAAATGATTGGGCATCTAATAATAAAACAACAAAAAATATAATACAATCTAGTTTTTGTCTAAGCGTGGATGCTTTCTGTTGCCTAGCGTTCGGTAACGATTAATGCCAAAAGAGGTAGTTATAAAACAAAACCTGAGTCTAGTGCTCCATTACAAAAACAATAAACAAAAAATAAAACTGGATAATACAAAATTATTAACATAATATTCTTTAGAACATTATATTAAACTTAAAATAATGAGAATTATTTTAAATAAACGAAAGCGTAATATAAGTAAAGATATTAATTGGCTTCGAAAACTATTTCTATACTATTGTTTATATACTGATGTTTTGTTTGTCGCAAGATACGGATATGTGTGGCTTTAAGATATATGGTATATTTTCTTTAAAAGTTAGACCATGGTCAAAGTTCCATTGCATCGAAGTTTTCCTACTCTTAGTTGATAGATGCACCTTATTTTTTTTAATTTACCCTATATGTTAAATATGCTTCAGGTTTGAGTAGATATAAACTTCTGAGTATTCATAGTACAAGAGCCCAAGAGGAGAAAAAAGGCAGTTATTTCACCTCAATGTTTGATTACTTAATTGAAAACTAGGTATAATTACGAGTAAAAATTGCTGAGTCAGCCAAGTATAAATAGGGGGAATAAAAAAAGTTTCAAAACGTTAAAAATAATTAATTTTTTATTCGGAGCTCTATTTCTTTACAACTACCAACAACAATAGAAGATCTAAGAAAGCTATTTACGTTCAATAGTTCTCTAGATATAGCCTTTTAAAAAGCAACCTTTCATAAAAATGTACTGAAATATCAGTAGTTAGGTAATTTATTTTGAGAAATCTATATCTCAGGAACTATATGATGTACAGATGTTTGTCAATACTCAAATTAAAGCTAGTTTAATGAGCTATAAAGTAGTTTATGACGTTTATGTTCGTAGGAGTAGTAGTTTACATGAAATTTGATAAAATAAATTGATTTATTGTTGTTCAGACAAATTTTTATTTGCCAAATTTATATTCATATGTGAATATCATAAAAACTACTACCCCTGCGAAGAAAAGTATCATAAGCTACTTAATAGTAATTTAAGTAGAATTTCATTTATTTTCTGTGCTGGCAGACATATGTTCTTATGGGTTTAGAGATATATTTTTTTAAAAATCAAACAGTTTATACGAACAACTAAGAATTAAAATTTTGTGAATTTATTTTGTCAAATATTATAAAAACTCCTACAAAAATAAACATTATTAACTATTTTATAGTTAATTTAACTAGCTTTAATTTGAGTGTTGACAAACATCTGTACGTCATGGTTTTTTAAATTAAGTTTTTCATAATTTAAACTTATTGTCCGAACAACTATATCAATTTATTTTAGCAAATATCATGAAAACTACTATTCTTAGGAAGGTAAAGGTCATAAACTACTTTATAGTACATTAAAATAGCTTTAATTTGATTGCTAATGGACATCGGTACGTCACATAGTTCCTGAGATATAGATTTCTCAAAATAAATTAACTAACTACTGGTATTTCAGTACATTTTTATGATCAGTTGCTTTTTAAAAGCCTATATCTAGAGAAATATTGAACGTAAATAGCTCTTTTAGAGCTAATATTTCAGCAAATTTACTCTTCTTTAAATGATGTTCGTTTATATTTTCTAGTGTTGTTGGTAGTTTTTAAGATATAGAGTTCCGAATGAAAAATTAATTTTTTTTTTTTAAGGTTTTGAAACAGCCGCCATTTTGTATACCTATACTTGGTAGACTGGTCAGTTTTGACCGGAAGTTGTGGTCAGGATCTTTGGGAGAATATTGCTTTTGTGTTTCAATATTCCGTTTTCATATGAAGCATTGAACTCATCTCTTCATCCATATGGGTGGGCTATCGTATTAACTTGGTAGACCCAGTCACCCAGACTTAACCATACTTCACAAATATCATTTGGTAGTCTATTTCAGTATTGTTAAAAATGATGAAACACGAGGACTTGAATGTTCTACACATCACATCAAAATTTCTATAGCATGTTCTGATTGCAGGTGGCCTGTCACTCTTCGTAAGCGGTACGAGCTACACTTGGGCGACTCCTCTCCTGCCATATTTGAAAAAGAACGACTCAGAGTTCCACCTGACCGCGGATGAAGGGTCATGGGTCATCTCACTTATCGAGATAGGAAACTTACTGCCGTGTATTCCTGCGGGATTGATCGCGGACAAGTTTGGTCGCAAGCCTTGCCTTCTCTACACTACGCCCTTTTATATCCTGACGTGGTTGTTCGTCCTCTGGTACAGGACGGTTCCAGCCCTCTACACCATGCGGATTGTACAAGGTGAGTTTTAACTTTAAACTTTTTAACTAACACTTAATCAGAACTTTTCTGACAATGTTAGATCATCGTAAACACCAGCCTTAAATGATTGGCTCACCTATATGATTCCACAGAAACTACTTGAAGAGAAAGTTACAAGGTACAGAACCGAGAGGCCGTACTAAATTACGAGAGGCTAATGGTATAAGAGTATTCGAGGAACCTGTTTGGTGTTCGACGCTGGAGGACTTAATGTATTGTAGTGTTCATTGATATTGATGATGAAATCGTTGAAACAAAATAACGTTTTCCATATTACTTTTGACTTAGTTTTATTTTTTAGCATATAATTTATGTATCATTTTATGAAAAAAAACACAATTATTTCGAACAAACTTATTTTCAGGCTTGGCGATGGCCGTCCAATTCACAGTCCTTCCAATGTACCTGGCAGAGATTGCGGATTCTTCCCGGAGAGGTGCTCTTGGGTCACTTTTCCAGATAATGTGGTACCTCGGCTTCCTCTATGAATACATCTTCGGTGCTTTCTTCGGATATGACGGCCTTACCTGGTTTTCTGTTGGACCCCCAATCGTGAGTTAGAAATTTTTGATTGAACTTCATCTAGTCATTATAACATTTGCCAATAACTATGAAATAGTAATAATTATAGAATTTCCATCAATAATATACCTAGATTCAGAAGGGGCTATGTAAACTACAAAAAGCATGACAAACTCCAACAAAAAAAGCATTGCATCTTGTTTTCTTAAAATTTACTATTTGTAACATCACTCCTTTATCCACATACCTCTTCAATTTATATTCTTGTCGAATTTAATTATGTTTGCTGCAATATGTTTCCCCTGTTATTTACTGAAACGAAGAGGAAAAAAAAAGAAGTTAAATTCAGATTTCATTTCAGTGATTAACCTTTGTTTTACACTAATGTGGGATTATAATCAGATGCACTAGGTTGTTCATTCAACATGTGAATCAAACCCATGCATAATGTAGACATAGCGCGGGTGAAACCGCGTTGCAGCACAGCTGTAACTTAACAATATTAAATTTATTTCCACAGGTATTTATGGTGTCATTTTACTTTTGCCCTGAGTCTCCCTACTTCTTGCTGATGAAGGAGCGACACGAGGAGGCTACAAAGACGCTGGCCTGGTTAAGGGGCCAATCGCTGGAGGAAGTGGAACCAGAAGTAAAAACCATCAACCAGATGATCGTCGAAGAGAAGCAAGAAGAGGCCAGTTGGAGGGACGTGGTTGGAACCGCGGCTGGCCGCAAAGCTCTGCTCGTTATTCTCATGTTGGGCATCATGTACATCATGTCCGGCATTTCCACCATCCTCTGCTATATCTCGGAGATATTCGGCACGACCTCGGGCAGCCAGAACGAAGGGGACATGGCCACCATCTTCGTCGGTACGGCTATACTCCTGACCACCTGCTTGTCGACCTGCTTGGTGGACAGGTTGGGTCGAAGGCCCGTCGTCATCTGCTCCACTGCAATGGCAGCAATCTTCCTCACCATGACCTCGGTGTACTACTACATCTACGAGAAGACTCACATAGATACCTCCGGATACACTTGGGTGCCCTACACTTCAATACTCTTCTTCACGACCATCATGTCCATTGGAATCGGAGCCATTCCAGCGCTCCAGGGGGAATTATTCCCAAATAGTACGCGAGGGATTGCATCCGGTATATACACTTTAGTAATCACCGCCCTCTCCTTTGTATGCTTGAAAATGTATCAAGTGATTGGAGATTATTACGGGTACTATATAGATTATTTAGTATTCGCTTTTTTCTGTGCATGTACGAGCTTGTATATGTACATTTTCCTACCTGAGACGAAAGGGATGACATTTGTCGAGATCCAAAAAATCCTACAAGGAGACAAGAGATGAAAATTAAAAAGGAGAGGGGAGACATTCTACCTTCCAAAGATGTTTTTTTAACGTAAGACCACGGGAGAGATCATGGAGATTGAAAAATAATTAAGACAAGAAATGTGAATAGATATTATTTGATTTGAAGCGACAATGGTTTACATGAATGAACTACAGCTGTCCATTCATTTCAAAATGTTCTAGTCATTATAATTTTCTAATTATCCATTAGGGATAGATAAAACGAAGCTCGGGCCAAGAAAAATAGCTGATTGTCAATAATGTTCTATAGAGTAAATGTCGACGTAAGTATTTGAAAATGTAGTAATTAAATACAATCGTTATTTTTCACGGTTTTCGCAAACATGTAAAATTAATGTTTATTAAATAATAAAACTTTTTAATCATTGACATTATATTATTAGAAAAGAATAGATAACAATATTTTAATTAGGAAAAATTCATTTCAAATATTTGTAAAATTCAATAAAATATAAGCTCATTTATTAATTTTAAATGTTTTATTTTCTATCCTTTAGCATCTTTAAAGTATTGTAATTATAGCAAAATGTAGGTGGAAAAACTTTATTGAAATACTAAGTTATGCTGCTCAACTTCATTGGACTGCTAGTCACACAGCATACTTATTTTAGTCTAATCAGACAATATTTTTAATCTTACGATAAATAAGTCTAGCCAGGTATTCTTTTATCTTTTTTTTTTCATTTTTTTCCTCCTTTTCCATCCTTTACCCTTTCTCTTTTTTTTTCTTTTCCTTCCCTTCTTTTTCCCTTTCATATTTTGGTTTCAACACAATGTGCCTTTTACAGAATAATGGATAAAATAGTGATGGAGATATATAAAAGATACTTAAGCTACAAATATAAATAATAAAAAAATTTAACCAACTATGTTAAAATTAATATAGAATAAATGTTAAAATATTAAAAATGTATACAAAAATAATAAAGTAACAAATAAGATATGCAATGTATGCATGTGATCCTTCCTCTGGATTACTTCGTTACTCAATAATTTCCATGCATGTGGTGGTATTACTATTTGCTTTAACCCAATACAATTAATAATAATGCCTAAATTCTTAAATTCAAACAATAAATTTCACACATTATAAAACAAATTATATTATAAATTAAATGATTGACCATTTTTTTGAAATTATGAAATATTAATGTCTGTTTCCATTTTTTCAATTGGGATCAGGTTGACGGTCCTGCTTTGTTTTTACTTATTTATTATTATTTTATATATTCTTTCTTGACCTTTATTTAATCTTAACTTACTCCCTTTATTTTCCGTGTTTTAGTTAATTTAATAAAGTTAATTATTAAGTTAAAGTTAATTTTATTTCTTTTGCCCTCATATCTACTTGTCTATTTTTACATTTTAT
The DNA here is from genome assembly GCF_000696795.3 of Halyomorpha halys. Lineage (NCBI taxonomy): Eukaryota > Metazoa > Arthropoda > Insecta > Hemiptera > Pentatomidae > Halyomorpha > Halyomorpha halys. The sequence goes on from NW_027109033.1 coordinate 386,147, forward strand.
TAAGTCTCCTGTTCATTTTTAACCTAAGTTTTCTTTTTTTTTCCTAATTTTTATATAATTATCATTGTCTATTTTTGTTTCTTTTTTTTTGTTCTTTTGTATATAATTTTCTTTTCATTTATATTTACATATTTAGATCCTACCTTAATTTAATTTTTTTTTGATCTTATTATCCAAAAATATTTTTATTTGTTTTTATATCATTTTACATTTGTATCATTACAAAGTAGGGAGAAACGTGAGCAAATAAATAGTTGTTAATTATTTTTTTATTCCTTTTGACCACGCTCCGACTATCTTCATGATATAAAAAAAATAAATTTACGTAATAATTAAACAAGTAAAAAAAAAAATAATAATCTTGAAATACATTTGAAAGCTTCTAATGGAAAATGGGACCAAAAATAAATGGGTGAGCACCCCCTTGTCGCTCAGGTTAGACTGATGTATATTATTTTCTTTGGATTAATATATCTTTTTAAGATATATCATGTTAGGATGCTACCAAGATTATTTATTTTTTTCGTACCCTTCATTAAAATAAATTAGTGTATCATACTTATAAAATATATTAAATATGTACTTTACTGAGTCTTCTCCTTTTGATTGCCTTGTGGCATTGTAAGGTGTTGAAATGAGTCCAGTTAAGGTGGTACAGTCTAGCTATAGCCAGAGACTACGCCATGGAATATTGGAACGTGAAGGACCGTTCCGACTACCTAGATTAAGTATTTCTTTTCTTATTGGTTTAAATACAATTTTAATAACGAGCAAGAAAAATTATAGAAAAAATTAATGCAACTTACAAAAAGTTTTTTATTTATCAAAATACCACTACATAATAATTGAGCATATAATTATTAATTCCACAACTTCAATTGACCAAATTTTAAACGAAAAACATTATTAAATTTTTCAAATTATTTAAATATGTTTTTTCGGGGGCAATATGGAGTAAAAATTGGGGGTCATTATATACCATTTCTTAACATTAAATAAATATATAATAAATAAATAATAATAAATGATAATAATTAACTCAAAATAAATACATAAACTAAAATTCAACAGAAATAAATAAAAATACGATAAAAAGATAGTTAACCGTGGATTATATATTTTTATTTTTTTTTAACCTGTTTATTTGTATTTTAACTTATTTATTAATTTCATTAAGCTAACTTTTTGTTTTTAATATCTATATTCAATTTTGTTTTTTTAAAATGTATTTATTTATTTATTTTTGTAACTGATCTACTGCTGTGACTTTCGTGTCCTTGATTCATTTTTGTATTGCTATATAATGAAAAATTCTTTTAATTTGTTTATCGGATCAAATGTGGGTAGCGAATCACTGGAGAGTGGAGGTATGAGATAGTGAATTAGACAGAATATAATTGCCAAATTAAAGGAATATAATTGTTAAATAGAGGAAAAATAGTTATAATATATTGTAATAATATCTAGTGTATAGAAGATTATAGTTTGAAAATGATAGAGAAGAAAAAATATTGTTCTTATATCGTCTAAATATATGTAGTGTATATAAGTCTATCGATCATAGATTGATTGGTATCCTGTGTATTGTAGCAACCTAATGTATTTGGGCTAAATAAAGCATTTCTCTTAATGGAATATGAAGGGGGGTGGGGGAGGTGCGGTCATTGAAGAATACAAATCAGTTTTTATTCAATTGTGTTCTTCTGTAACTGCACATATCTAAAATAAAAAGTCATAAAAATACTTGATGCAAAGGTACGAGGGTGGTTTACTAAAAGAAGTGTCTCACCTCGGTGGAACTGCTTTTATTTTTCAACATAGTCTCCCTGCAGACTAATGCATTTGGTCCAGCGATGTTCCAATGCCTTGATCCTATCTCGAGAAAGAGATCCCTCCAGGCCTGCAAAATACCTCTCCAATTCGGCTGCTGGAAATTTTTCTGTTCACTTAGGAAAATTTTCAGCTTGAGGAAGAGATGAAAGTCTGATGGTGCCAATACAAGTGAATAAGGTGGATGTGGCAACAATTCGTACTTCAGTTCATGAAGTTTTGCCATGGCAATAGCACTTGTGTGCGGGCGGCCTTGTCCTGATGAAAGACGACTTTTCCTGTATTTGATCTAGCTTAGTATTGCCCCGTAATTGTTTGGCTAGTAGGAAGATGGCAGAATGTCTTTTGCTTCCCAGAAAACTGAGGCCATGACCTTTCCGGCCGAACGTACTGCCTTTGCTTTCTTTGGCGGTGGTGACTCAGCATGTTACCACTGCTTTGACTTCTGTTTGTCTCTGGGGTATAGTAGTGGACCCAAGTTTCATCAAACCGGCGCAAAAAATCTTGTTGGTTGTGCTGAAAACGGGCCAGGTTTTGTTCGGACATTTCCACTCTTGTGCGTTTATGGTCCAATGTCAAGAGCCGCGGCACCCATCTTGCGGATAATTTTTTCATCCTCAATTCTTCGGTTAAAATGTGATTTATCCGTTCAGATGACATCCCTAAAGCTTGACATCCCTGACCCAGCAATCTCACGCAATTTCAGTCGACGATCCTCCATGACCTTTTTATACACTTCTGCCAATAATCCATAAATTCTGGGGTCGTAGCACTTTTTCGTCGTACATTACGCGGATCATCATCTAAGCTCTCCCGTCCAAATTTAAACTAACTAGTCCTGAAATGTAGCGGTGATTCCGAGAACTTTTCAAACCATCCTCGCATGTCCCTTTAATATTAGCTAGACCTTATCCTCATTCAAATAGTTTAACAGAGCTTAAATATGGATTTAAAAAAAATATTTTTATAAAAGAGGTATTCATGATGTTTAGTTTAACATGTTAAAACGATATAATATTTAACATGATTGAGAGTCTGTTAATATGTCTGCTAAATGGAGAATGACGTCTCGCAGTAGACCAGCTGAGCTCCTCACCATTTTGTCTGCTGTCGCTTTGATAGGTCAGTTGCTCGTAGTTAGTGTTTGGATTGTTTTGCTTTTTGTTTTGGACGTTTTTTAAACTTTAATAAAGTAATCGATAAAAACAATAATGGAAGTAATGGAATTGAGATATACGCAAGGAATTCCTCTGTAATTACCATATAATATGGAATTTAAATTGGGCAGCTCACAATCTTATACTTATAATATTTAGCACGTAAAAACTTTTCACATTTAACACATCATTAATGTCCCTAAAGTACCTTTAGTTGTATTTATTTGATTAGAAGCAACAGTTCTCACTGCTAGCAATAGTAATTAGTGAATAAATAAAAAATATTAAAGAATTTGACGAATAACAAAAGGAGAAAAAGGGTCTGATCTGGAAAGATTGCATTACAGCTTTGTTATCTTTTGTTAAACTGTTGTATTCTTGGTAGGAGCAATATTTTCGTTAGTAATTTCTAGAAACGGTAAAATTTTTGTAACGATGAGAAGATACTTGACCGTATATAATATATATGAGGAGAAGATAGTTCGGGGTGCGGTCAGTAAATAACATAATGCCAACGTTTCGGCCAGAGTTTCTAGCCTTCACCAGGGCTACTAGTAGAAGAGCGGAAATTTGCGTTATCTAAGTCACTTAGATTTCCGATCTTCTATTTTATTTACTGATAGTACATGAGCCGGGAAGAAAAAAAGGCAGTTATCTCACCCCAATTTTTGATTACTTCAATAAAAAGCATGTATAATTACTAGTCAAAATTGATGAGTCTGCCAAGTATAGGTAGGGGGATTAAAAAATGGCGACTGTTTCAAAACCTTGAAAAAAAACATTGATTTTTCATTTGAAACTCTATATCTTAAAAACTACCAACAACACTAGAAAATTTAAGAGAACATTGTTTAAAGCAGAGTAAATTTGCTGAAATGCTGAAGAGCTATTTACGTCCAATAGTTCTCGAAATATAGCTTTATAAAAAGCAAAATTTCTTAAAAATCTACTGAAAGATTAGTAGTTAGTTAATTTATTTTGAGAAATCTATATCTCAGGAACTATGTGACGTACACATGTCTATTAGCACTCAAATCAACGCTAGTTTAATGGACTATAAAGAAGCTTATAACCTTTACCTTTTTAGGAATAGTAGTTTTCATGATATTTGCTAAAATAAATTGATTTATAGTTATTCGGACAATAAATTTGATTTATGAAAAACTTTATTTCAGAAACCATTGGACGTCCAGATGTCTGCCAGCGCTCAAATCAAAGCTAGTTAAATTTACTAAAAAATAGTTAATTATGTTTGTCTTTGTAGGAGTAGTAGTTTTTATGATATTTGACAAAATCTACTCACAAAATGTTAATTTCTAGTCGTTCATATAAAATATTGGATTTTTAAAAAAATATATCTCTAAACCAATAAGACGCACATATGTCCGATATCAGTCAAAATAAAGGAAATTTAACTTACTTTAAAGTGGTTTATGACACATAACTTCTTAGGGGTAGTAGTTTTTATGATATTCACATATGTATGTAAATTTGGCAAATGACAATTTGTCCGAACAACTATAAATCAATATATTTTAGCAAATTTCATGTAAACTATTACTCCTACGAAGGTGAAACTACTTTATAGCTCATTAAACTAGCTTTGATTTGAGTGCTAATAGACATCTGTACGTCAAATGGTTTTTAAGATATAAATTTTTCAAAATTAATTCACTAACTACTGATCTTTTAGTACGTCCCATACAACATTTTTATGAAATGTTTATTTTTAAAAAGCTATATCTCAAAAACTATTTAACGTAAATAACTCTAGGACTCATATTTTAGCAAATTTACTCTTCTTTAAATGACGTTCTCTTTGGTTTACTTGTGTTGTTCCTACTTTTTAAGATATAGAGCTCCAAATGAAAAATTAGTTTTTTTTATCGCTTTGAAACAGCCGCTATTTTTTATTCCCCCTACCTATACTTGGCAGACTCATCAATTTTGACTATTAATTATACATAGTTTTCATTAAAGTAATCAAAACTTGTGATGAAATAACTGCCTTTTTTCTCCTCATGGGCTCTTGTACTATAACAATCGTCTCCTGATATACATTTTTGTAACAACGTATTTTCTAATTGCTATGAGGAGACAGAAGACAGAAGCAATTTATTAGACGATTAAACCATGGGAAAAAAATAAAATAGATTAATCAAAACCTGAAGAAATAATCTCTGGAAACTCAGCAATGTGGCAAACATAAGTTTATAAGGTATCTAATAGATAAAATTTAATCAGGTTAATCCACTGAAACACTTTACTGGGATTAGTCAATATCTGGATTTTACTGACAAAAATTGTAGGTCATTTGACGATAACAGGCAACGATCTTTTTGCTGAGAGATGCTACTTGCCTGTTAATTGTATGAAATCATGATTATTCTTTTAATAAAATTAAAAAAGTTCTTAATGTTACTTTTATTAGGAAAACGTACGTTTCGGGCTAGTTAATCAGAGCAGTTTGTAGTTTATTCAAGGAAACTATTCTTATAAAAAGTAGCTTCGACTATCTTGATAAATTTTTTAAAAATTTATTGACATTTACAACTGTATTTACATAAATATACATCTAGTAAATTAGATGTTAGATTATAATGGTATGATGAAGGATTGTAGAGAACCTACCCATTGGTGAAACTCTAATAACATTTTTACATTAGAAGATCACAAGGCAATCTTCTTTTCAAGCGCCTCTGATGATTGTAAGGAATGGAAGAGGAAGCAAGGTTAGAAACTAATGGGTTTGGGTAGTTAGAGAGTTTATAATGGAAGGTTTGACATCTGGTTCAAGTGATAAAAATAACAAAAATTTTTTTAAGTTTTCTCAACTGACACCCGACAAAATGATCTTCGCGGATACATGTCTCAATTAGGAGCCCAGTAATTAAACATCCATAATTTTCTGTTTTGATTTTATGATATGTACAAGAGGCACCGGAATTTTTGAACTTGAAGTAATTTCTTTTGTAGGCATAACAAAGAAACCGCCGGGCCTAGGCAGAAACCCGATCGGCAAAACATCTAAAGTAATGTACAGAGATATATAGATAACAGAGGATATGCACCCCCTGGGAACGGTTGGCCGGGTAGGCAGAGATAAACAAATAAACAGACCTTACTTACACGTGGCCACTTTAAATACCTCGGGGAAAATACAGTCAAAGAAGAAAGCCGCCTTAATTTAAACCTGAAAGGTAGGAAAAAGACCGACTTTCACCAAAGGTCATTGGACCTTCTCACCCTCTCTGAACATAGAAATCAAAGTAAGGAGTAGTCAGAAGAAGAGGGGAGAAAATAAGCAAAAAGGGGAGGAGGAACACAGTCTGACAGTTGGAGACAGTATGGGAGAGATGGAGACTTGAGCACAGTCTGGGAGAGTCTGGAGGAGGAGAGATCAGCTAACCAGTTGGAGGCCAGAGGAGGAAGTCACCCCTCGTGGGGATCCAGCAGCAGCAGCCGGGAGCTGCGGAGCCAAGCGAATATGGATGCCCTGCCGCGACAACTGCCAAGCTGACCGATGGTGAACACGATACCGTTGGAAAATAACTCCAATGATTAATTATAGATGTTCATACCTAGCAGACCATGGCGAGGGGGTCCATATGGTATCTGGTGTTTAAATTAAATATAGCACATACTTCTTCAGTCGGTTCTCATCAGGAACCGACTCTATCGGTTCCTGATGAGAACGGTTATGTATTTATGTTATGTATCTCTATATATAACATAAATACATAGAATATAAATATATAAATACAAATACAAAATATATGAATAAATTTCAATAAAATACTTGTACAGAGAGCCCCTATTCGGACTTAAAAACCCCGAAGCCCCGTACACGGCATTTACTAAGTTCATTTTTTTTATCTTTTTGATCCATTATTACACAATATTTTTGCAAAAACATATTTGCTTGATAACTTTGACGAGGAACAACCACATTTCAGAAACTTTGTTTTTGAACCTATTTTGTTTCAACTACTTACTATTTTTAACTATTTTACTTATGTATATTAATAAGTTGAAAAAGTATATTCATGATTTATTTCCAAAGATAAATGATCTCATCTAGACTATAGAATGATTTGATCTGTTTTTTTTTTTTATTGTTTTTTTTTTAATTGAAGCTTTGAATAATAAATACTTAAGAAATATTTGAAACATATGTTTTCTGGATCCAAAACTGTAACAAATATTAAAATTATACTGTCATTGTTACTAGAGTTTTATTTATTTATTTTTGTCTATTAACATCATGGATAGTGGAAGTTATTTCCACGGTGGCAAAAGCGTGAGTCTCAACGTTATTTAACGCAATAAATACGTTTTATGCTAAACTATTTAATTTAATAATTTGATTTGAAATATTCCAGGAAGAAGAAGTCTCTGAAGAGAAGGAAGAATTCCATACACTGGAGGAGGAAGAGGTCAAATATGATGTAAGCAATAAAACAAATAATTAATTGTGGTGAATGAGAGTCACGGGTGTCATTGAATAAAATAAAAGAACTTTTTTTTATTGAACTATGAAGAAGATGATCAGGAGTGTGATTTAGTTTTTGGCCTACTTTGTGGTGTTTCATCAGGGTTGTTCCAGAATTGTTGATTGTTTCGAAAGCTCTCAACTAGAACATCTCTGATGAAGCTCTACACGTCGGCAAATAAATAGTTGTTAACAATTTTTTTTTTTAATCTATTCATAATTTTAAATAATAGGTCAATAATTTATATAAATGAAAACTTTTATAGTGCAATATGATTTCGAATATGATTTGAAAGTTTCAGGAAGAAGAACCTACTGAAGAGAAGGAAGAGAAAGAAGATATAAAAAACTACGTAAGCCATAAAACAAATAATTTAAGATTGACAATAGCATATGATAAATCTAACAGGTGACTTAATTCATAAGGGTCAGGCGGGATGAGAGTTAACAATAGATGGAAGCTCGGATTAATCGTGTAAGGGTAATACTCTGGGATTAGTTAGAAAATTAGAAAATATAGAAATTCAACCATTAAAACTTTGAATGAATTTTATAAATTTTTATTATCTTGTTTGATACTGGTATAACTATCAATAATAATACAAATTATTCAAATAGTCTCAACTTTCATGATTGAAACATAGGTCTTCTTAACAACCTAGGTTGTTTGTATTTGGTATGGTTTCGCGAGTACCAAACCGATTGTATCATGGAATTTTTCTTTGAGGAAAAAGATACACTTTTCTTATATTTTAGTAAATACTATGAAAACTACTACTCCTGAATGTCATAAACTACTTTATAGTACATTTAACTAGCTTTAATTTGAGTGTAATGGGCATTTGTACTTCGAATGGTTTTGGGGATATAGATTTATCAGAATAAATTTTTCAGTGCATTTTTTATGAAATGCTGCTTTTTAAAAAACTATATCTCGAAAACTATAGAATGTAAATAGCTCTATTAGGGCTCATATATTAGTAAATTTACTCTTCTTTAAATAATGTCCTCTTAGGTTTTCTAGTGTTGTAGGTAATTTTTAAGATATAGAGCTTACAATGAAAAATTATTATTTTTTTTAACGTTTTGAAACAGCTACTTTATTTAAAAAGCGCCTGGAATTGAAAAACGGCATGAAACAAACTCCAGCCCTCCATGGTAGCATTACTTATCTGACTTTTCAAACAGACAATTATAGCAAGTAAGTTGGTCGATGTACGATATGTCACAATCTCACAAGAGATCATAACACAAAAAAATACCATCCTTCTCGGCTGGATCCGCCCCACTAAAACCTCCACGCAGCGACGGCCCTATATCGCTTTTGAAATATTAGCTTAAAACGGGAAGAGGGGACTTTAAGATAGTTAAATCGAACAATATTTAAAAAGTCGATTGGTTTTTGGAATATAGATTTCTCAATATGAATTCACTAACCATTGATTTTTCAGTGCATTTTTTATGAAATGTTGCTTTTTAAAAAGCTATATCTCCGGAACTACTGAACGTGAATAGCTCTATCAAGGATCATATATTAGTAAATTTACTCTTCTTCAAATAATGCCCTCTTAGGTTGGTACTTTTTAAGATGTGGAGGTACTAAAGAAAAAAAATTTTTTTATAACTTTTTCAAACAGCCGCCATTTTTTATTCTCCCTACTTATACTTGGCAGACTCATCAATTTCAACTACTAATTATTCACAGTTTTATTAAAGGAATAAAATATTGGAGTGAAATTATTGAATTTTTTCTCTCCTTGGGGTCTGGTACTACACACACTGCTATTTCTACGTATCTCACGGATCCGTCGGTGGATCTATACAATAGATAGAATATTTTACACTTTATTTTTTAAAAAATTAAAGCGCTGTAAATTTGCTAAAATGTAAGCCCTGATAGAGCTATTTACGTTGAATAGTTATCGAAATATAGCTTTTTAAAAAGCAACATATAATAAAAATATGAGTAGTTAGTTAATTTATTTTAAGAAATCTATATCTCAAAAAACATTCGAAGTACAGATGTCTATTAGCACTCATATTAAGGCTAGTTTAATGTACTGTTAAGCAGTTCCCGAGGTTTATTTTCGTAGGAGTAGTAGTTTTTAAGATATTTGCTAAAATAAACTGATTTACAGTTGTTCCGACAAAATTTCAAGTGCAAAATTTATATTATCATAAAAACTACTACCCTTACAAAGATACGTAACACAAAGTACTTTATAGAAAGGTTAATTACCTTTATTTTGAGTGCTGACAGACATGTGTAATCTTATGGTTCCAGAGATATGTTCTTTCAAAAATTAAAAATTTTATCCGAATAAACTAGAAATTAACATTGTAAACATTTTGAAACTGCCGCTATTTTCTATTCCTCCTACTTATACTCGACAGACTCATCAATTTTGAATAGTAATTATACACATTATTCATTAAAGTAATCAAAAATTGGGGTGAAGTAACTGCTTGTTTCCCTCCTCTTGGGCTCTTGTAATATCAGTCTAAGTATTGCTTACTTTAAATGATATATCAAGCAGTAATGATCTTGTGCAGTATCTCTTTCTACCCATAATAAAGCAGAATGGTTTGGCCATTATTTTGGTAGTTTTCTGAAATGAAGTGAAACGATATGAATAAACTTCCACTTCAAATTTTGAATGATCGAATTTCAAAATTCATGATATCCATCAATAATAATAAAACTTTTTAGGAATAAAGTTGCAATCAGTATAAATACCATATATCAAATTAAAAATAAGGAACACCATTTATAGAAATTATATACTTGATAAAAAAAACACTTTGAAATCTATTGAATTTCTTAAATATTCAGTTTCAGATATTCCCAGTAGAGATAATGAAGGATACAGTAAAGGACGTAGTTAAGAAATATAAAATTCCAGGTTATATAAAATTCAAGTTTTTATAGTACTTCGTTTTTATTATGTCAAAATTATTAAGTTATTTATAATCTAAATATTTTTTATTAATTTCAAAGTTGTATTGAGGTAAGGTAAATTATAAATAATAATGTTAAGTATTTTGAAATGTTTGTAGGATCATACATGTAATAAAAGCTGTTTTGTAATAGATTGTCCCTGATTGACCGAAACGTCGGACTTATAAGAGAAATAAAAGGTTTTGAGACTATAATGGATAGAATTTAAATTATTTATTAAAAAAAATTATTAATTAAAATGGATTTAGTGAATGACACAATTTCTTCCTTATTAAACTATAATAGTTTATTTCATATCATACAGCAACGTTTCGGGAGATTTCCCCCATCTTCAGGCTGCTAAAAAACAAATTCATCAAAACCATAAACATGTGCTTATAACAACACTAATATATCATATACACTCAAAGAACTATTTATAAATTATTTACTTGATAACAAAAAACCTATATATGACATATAATTT
>NW_027109033.1:398030-415063 GCF_000696795.3 Halyomorpha halys
ATGATATGAAATAAACTATTATAGTTTAATAAAGAAGAAATTGTGTCATTTACTAAATCCATTTTAATTCCATAAGACTCTTCCAGTTAAAATTATTAAATTTAAAAATTATTAAGTTTTTACAGTTTAAAATTATGGTAATTATCGTTTAAATAAAATAAATTTTATCCAATTTTGGTCTCAAAAGAATCTATATTTCTTTATAAGTCCGACGTTTTGGCAAATCCGGTCATCCTTAAGGATAATCTATAGCAAACAGCTTCTATTATACATATGATTAATTTTAACAATTTTACAAAAACAACATTATTAATAAATTATCATACCATAAATACAATTTTAGAACCATACCAATTTAATTTCAGTCCAAAATTAGTATGGGACATTAAAACATTAGGGAATCATACAAATTTATTAATTAGAAATCCTTAAATAATTTTCAATTACCTATTTCGTCAATTCTACAAATTAAATTAAAACATTTAATCACAGTTAATTTGCACTATTATAATTTATCACAACAATATTTGTAACGTTCCTTACACTCAGGCCAGGTAAATAATTTATTTATTTAACTATATTTTGGTTAGATTTCCTATTTCTTTTATTAATAAAATTCATATCAAGGTTAATTACAATTATAAACATAAATTTTATCCTACAGTTTTAATAAATTAATTTTGTTTAAACTCTCTGCATAGTGTTGGTTAAGATTTCTTGTCTGTTTTAAAATTCACTGTATAATTAACTTTTTCTGATATATAAAAAGACTCAAGTATTTCTCTTTTGAATGTATTATCTTATTTATGTAAAATTATAGTATTTTCAAAATAGAATACTACACTAGTGCTGTTTTATTGGGATCCTTTTTTTTTAAATCATTATAATAATAAAAGCTGTTTGTGATAGATAGTCTTTGAGGATGGCCGAATTGGCCAATACGTCGTACTTATAAATAAATATTGGATAAAATTTATTTTATTTAAACCATGATTAATTTTTTTTAAAGTAAGGATTTAATGAAGCGTAATAATAATTTTCTAAAATATTGATACGTTAAGATTCCTTTTATTTAATTATATATATGTTTATTAAACTAAAGGTCTGAAAATATTTAAAACAACACATTGAAAAAAAAGAAAAAGAAATTTAGTTCTAGGCATATTTTCGTTTCGGTAACTGTTTAGTTCTGATATTGCCTCTCTAATAGTAATATTCAATGTTTTGGAGTATATTATAAGAATTAATTATAATTTATTGGTATTGCTGGTAAAAATAAAGTGGAGTGTATCCATGAAGGATTGGAAATAAATTAACCATGGTGAGATAGGAAAGAAAACCTTTATTCTCGATTGAATAATACAAAAGTATAATATTGTAAGGAAATAATTCTTGACTATAGATTTGGAACCTCCAACAATAATCCACAAGCGTAAGCCAACCAAGTTACAACCTTCATTGGACCCCTCACCTAACATTATACTGCCAAAAGGCAATCCAAGGTATCCTTCACACCCAGCTATACATATAGCATACCTCTTATATGTACGTAGCAAATATCCATTAAAATCTTTACAGGAGGGTTGAAAAAAAAACTAAAAAAAAACTATAGATTTTGAATGGGATATATCATAACAAAAGATATTACAATTTGAATGGGGGTAATATAGCATAATAAAAGATGAGTGGGATAATATAGCATAATAAAAAATATTAAAATTTGAATGGGATACTATAGCATAATAAAAAATATTACAATTTTACTTGGCTGAAGATTTGTTTGTTTTTGTTTAAAGGCGTAAAACCTTTTGGTAATCAACGCTTATGGAATGTCATAATTAAGTTACAAACGTACATACGCATAGACGTTCTCTACAGCACACATGCGCGTTATTGAAATGTAAAAAATAATTACAATAATTTTTTTTTTTAAAATTGAAGAGGAGCTATCATTTAGAAAGGATGTGATTTTAACAATTTAAACATTAATTTTACTTTTGCTTCCTCATCAGTAAGAGCTTTGGATAAATTGGGGGCCATTCCTATTCTGTTAGGCAAGTTGGAGGTGGCAATTTTCTGATCAGGTGAGAGTGTGTGAGGAGAGTATGGGCTATTCTCAAGCTGATTAGAGCAACTTCCTCCCAGAAGCTTCTGAAGAGAAGGTTCTGTCCTCTCTCATCTTGGCCTCTATTCCTCTGCCTGGGTGCAGAGTATAATTAGTGACTCATAATGAATTACACATAGACTAAAAAAGCTCTGGACTCTGAGCTCAGAGTTTTGTTGTTCACTGTGGACAAAGTCCACATACTTGGGTACAGTACCTCTACTAAATCACAGGTCAGCCAATAGATGGCAGGAGCTTGATATCTTCTTCAAGTGATTCATTATAATGCATAGTTCTTCCTTAAACAGTAACATCAAAGGAATGATCCTTAAAGATATTTTTATAGGATACTATTAAATAGGATTTATACAATTTATATAAGGACTTATACAATATTTATAGCTGCATTAAAAAAGAAGCCATCTCAATTATTTTTAACACAAAATGTAGGAATAAAAAATACATAAAACGTGTGATAGGTACACCAGATATTTATTCCATTTTTTCCCCGGCCAAGAAGCACCGCGGCCACAGAGGGCCTATTGTACGCCGTCTCTCCTCTGCTTAAAACAGGTCAATTGCCTTTAAATCTGGACACTGTATAAGGATCCACTGTCTCGCAAAGTTTGGGGTCCAAGATACGATCCTTAACGAAGATGAGAAATCGTGTTCTTGCCTTCTGTGTTCTGCAAATGATATGGTAAGCAGTCTCTTCATCCTTCTTGCAGAACCTGCAGATAGGGGACTTCATCAATCTCATTATATAGAGATGCTTATTCAACTGACGATGTCCCGACAGACCTGTGACCCATCTTAAAGTACTCCTGTCCATGTTAAGAAGAGTGTCGCTTCTTCTGGAGCAGGATCCCTTGAGGAACCTTTTTGATTGTTCCATTCCTCTGGTATTAGTAGAGTAACCCAGCCTTGCTCTCAGCAATCTTTTTGATGTGCCTCTTCGCATGGCTGAGACTAATCCCACATATGGGATCAGGTGTAAAATGAGTGGACTCAGATCCTTTCCTTGCTAGGTAGTCCGCTCGCTCATTTTCTTTAATGCCTTTATGTCCAGGCACCCATTCCGCACCTTGTTAGCCAAGGAGAAAGAGTTCAGGTTAGCCTTACACTCCTCCACATATTTGGAGCGGGTTACAATGTTATCCAGCGCATAAATGGCTGCCTGACTGTCTCTGTAAATCGTAATTAGCCTTTCCCTCGTGCCCTCTTTTATTAAATTCTGGGCACAGTCATTTATTGCAAACATCTCAGCCTGGAATACTGTGGTGTGTTTTCCTAACGAGATGGATGTGCCTTGATTAGGCATATCCATCCTCCGTATTCCTGCTCCAGATCCTTGTCCCACTAAGGATCCGTCTGTGTAGTAGTTTATCCCATTGCACGGCTTGTGTGGGGGTAGACCCTTCACCCTTCAATCGTTTATTTATTCCAGAATTCGAATTCTTTTTTAAATTTAATTATATCAATTTTAAGAAGTCATTTAAACAAATGGATGCACTTTGGGGCCACAGCCTGGTTGTCCTAGGGACACCATTACACTATGCCCAGAATAAGTTCTTCGGATAATTTATTTGGGTATTAACTATTGCGTTAGGCAGAGGGTGAAAACAGATAAATGATAAATTGAAATAAAGGATTTACTGCTTTACTGTAACAAAGTAAGATAAGCATTGTTGTATTTATGAATAGTTAGTTTTGCACTTGTAACTGTCAATAAATGTTTCATAACACTTTTTGATATATTAGGTGAAATAGACACTAAGTTTTCTGATAGACCAGTTTTGTGTCTTAAGGTGAAAAGGAAGTAAAAATAACAACTGGTACACTAGGTAAGGAAAAACAAAACACACTCCACTAGTTAACATCACCATCACACTGTTATCTCTAATCCAAAGAGGTTATATGACAGTAGTTCGGCATTACCTCTGATAGCACCAGCTCACGTAGAAGTTATTACACTGTTGAAATATCGCGAGTTTGGAATTTATAGTTTAGAATTAATAGAATTGGGGTAATGGAATAAAAGTGGCCTGAACAGAGGGCTTTTGTATAAGGAGAGAAACAAATATTTATATTTCAAGAAAATTATTTATTTTATTTCCTTCAACTATTAAATAAAATTATATGATCTTGCAGGAATCAATGATGATATTGTCGACGAGTTCAACACGTTACTGGATGAGAGGAAGTTTTTGAGAAAAGAGGTAATTTATTTACTGATTTTTGGATTGGAGTATTAAATACTTTAAAGTGGTGGCCAAAGACCAGTTCTTGGGTATGCGGATGACTTGGTATTGTTGGGCGAGGAGAAGAAAACAGTACAACTACAAATACATTTATTGAATCTAGTAAGGAACTAGATCTCGAAATAAATACGGATAAAACAAAATATATGATATAATAGAATTACCACTATACGTGCTGAGATTTTCGTTGCGTAGAAGTCTTTACATGGATTCTACGGTAACTAGAAATAACGAAATTGATGAGAAAATAAAAGCGAGGAAAAAGGCGGGAAATGTTTATTTTTCTATTTTGAAATTGCTTAGTTCGCACATTCTGTCCAAAAACTTATAAGTTAGAATTTAAAATAACTGTAATATTTAGTAAATATTAATATTAAATAAATTTAAAATATTTTTCTGTCCACTATTCTTTACGGATCCGAAAAGTTGCCTTTTGCAATAATAGTACAAGAGCCGGGATGAAAAAAAGGCAGTTATTACACTCCAACTTCTGATTACTTTAATGAAAACTATGTATAATTATACATTATACATTATATTTAATTATAATTATTATCCAAAACTGATGAGACTGCCAAGTATAGGTAGGGGGAATAAAAAATGGCGGCTGTTTCAAAACCTTAAAAAAACATTAATTTTTCATCCGGAGCTCTATATCTTAAAAACTACCAACAACACTAGAAAATCTATAGGAAGATTATTTAAAGAGTAAATTTGATGAAATATTAGCCCTAATAGAGCTATTTACGTCCAATAGTTCTCGAGATACATCCTTTTAAAAAGGAACATTTCATAAAAATGTACTGAAATATTAGTAGTTAATTAATTTATTTCGAGAAATATATATCTCAGGAACTATGTGACGTACAGATGTCTATTAGCACTCAAATTAAAGCTATTTTAATGTACTATAAAGGAGTTTATGATGTTTACCTTCGTTGTAATAGTACTTTTCATGATATTTGCTAAAATAAATTAATTTATAGTAGTTCGGACAATAAGTTAGATTTATGAGAAACTTCATTTCAGCCCATTGTACGTACAGATGTCTGCTAGTGCTCAAATTAAAGCTAGTTAAATTTACTACGAAATATTTAATTAAGTTTATATTTGTAGGAGTAGTAGTTTTTATAATATTTGACAAAAGAAAATCACAAAATGTTAATTTCTAGTTGTTCGTATAAAATGTTGGATTTTTGAAAAAATATAACTCCAGATCCATAAGACGCACATATGTCTGCCAACAATCAAAATAAAGAAAATTTAACTTACTAAAAGGTAGTTTATGACACTTATCTTCGTAGGGGTAATAGATTTTATGATATTTACATATTAACATAAATTTGGCAAATGAAAATTTGTCCGAACAACTATAAATCAATTTATTTTAGCAAATATCATGAAAACTACTATTCCTACGAAAGTAAAGGTCATAAACTTCTTTATATTCCGTTAAACTAGCTTTAGTTTGAGTGCTAATAGACATCTGTACGTCACATAGTTCCTGAGATATGAATTTCTCAAAATAAATTAACTAGCTACTCATATTTGCAGTACGTTCTATACAACATTTTTATGAAATGTTGCTTTTTAAAAAGCTATATCTCGAGAACTATTGAACGTAAATAGCTCTATTAGGGCTTACATTTAAAAAATTTACAGAGCCTTAAGGTTTTTTATAAATAAAGTGTAAAATATTCGGAGAGAAAAATAATACTTGGACAAAAAAAAAAGGATGAGCTGACGAGAGAATCTGAAAAGTTGCTGTGGTCAGAAAAAAACACAACCAAAAAATCATTTATTCAAGTCGACGTTTCGACCTGAGTCTTATTTGGGGAGCTTTCGGCACAGATTCTGGCTAAACTAAAGTTTGAACCAGTTTCAGTTTTTTTTTACTCAACGACCATCTTCTCCATTTAAAACTTCAAATCATTCTTTATTTTCTTAAAAGTCCAATGTTTCAGCCCATTTAGGCTATCCTAAAGAACAATATACCACAAAACAGCTTTTATTATAGGTTGATTTTTGACAATTTTAGCTGTTAACAATATTAATAATAAAAAAAAAATACATTAAAAAGCAATTTACACTCACATAAATTTAAAAACTCTTTTAAAAATAATTTAAATAAATTAAATTTATTTTAGTTTAATTTAAATAAAAGTAAATATCTAGTTAGATTATCACATGTAAACAAGGCAATTAGAACACATGTAGAAGGACTCATTAGCCACGGAGACTCAACTCACCCATGATACTCAAATAACCTTAACATTTCACACCAACACAATGGCACAAGAGGACGAAGAGAAGGTAAGTATCAATAACAAATTTTATTTTTAGAATTTTGAAACAAAACTAACAAGTTTGAATTTGTTCGCAGAAGTCAAGTATAAGTGTTACTAGTAATGTAAGTATATTTCAATCAAAATCTAATGCATTTTATGCCCAAATCTAATGAATTTTATAGAAGGCTTAAAATTTTGATTCTAACTTAGTAACTGAATTTTTTTGCAGAAATCAAATAATACATGTTTGACTGATGTAAGTAAATTTCAATTGACTTCAGTATATTATTTATCACAGTATCTAATGTCCAGATCTTATAATAATTTTTAAATATGGTTTTAAAAATAAACACTAATGCTTCAAATAAACAAGGAAGGTAATAATGTAGGTTACCACAAACTTTCATAATGGCTAAAACGTAAGTAACTTTATTTATAATCATTTAAGTTATTTTATACATCTATATGACGTCATATGTATGTATTTCAATGATTATATATGTACAAAGTATCTTTAATAAATATAAATTATTTATTATAAATATACATTTTGGAAATCTAATATTTTTACAGCACTATTATTACGAACTTTTTCAGGTTAAAATCACTGATAAAAAAGTTATTGAAGTCGTCAAGAATATGATCAGGAAAACATCAATCCCAGGTATAATAAACTAATTATATTAATAAATAATTTACTAAATAATTAAAAAACACTATCCAAATTATAGTCTCAAAACATTTATTTATTTACACGTCCAACGTTTCGGCCAATCCGGCCATCTTCAGGGACAATCTATTACAAAAATTTTTCATTATTTGTATGATTCTACAATCCATTCAATTATTTAACATTATTATTTATAATTTACCTTACCTTAATTTACTATGACACATATCATTTAACTATTTTAAAAAAAACTCCATACAGGCTATTCTGCCCAGGTCAAAACTTTATATCTATGAACAACATTAAAACCATTTGGTAAACTTATTTTTTGTTAATCAGTATATCTCACATTTGTTTAATTACCTAATATGTAAAAAATACATTAAAAATCACAGTCAAATTCTTTATCTTTTACCACTCTTTATACACATTTATTATAACCTCACTTGTAACCTACCTTTACTCAGTTCAACCATTTAAAAAATTATTTATCATAATTACATTTTTGTCACTATTTTCTCTTTATTACATTAGTAAAATTCCTATCAAGGCTAACTGTAATTATCCATATATAAATTATCCTATATTATTTATAAGTTAATCTTACTTAATATTTCTGCATAATGTTGATTTAAATTCCTCGTATCTGTTTTGAAGTTCACTGTGTAATCAATATTTTCAGATATTGATATTCAATGATTACACAGTGAACTTCAAAACAGATAGTAAATTAAGGTAAGGTAAATTATAAATAATAATGTTAAATAATTGAATGGATTGTAGGATCATACAAATAATGAAAAATTTATGTAATAGATTGTCCCTGAAGATGGCCGGATTGGCCGAAACGTTGGACGTGTAAATGAAATAAATGTTTTGAGACTATAATTTGGATAGTGTTTTTTAATTATTTAGTAAAAAATTTACCAGTCTCAAGAAAGAAATTTAAAGATTATAAATTAATAAATAATTTTAATTGTTAATTATAGTATCGCTACATCTTTTAAATTAAAGTATATATTTTTTTTATTTTACTCATTTAAAAAATTACATCCAATATGGTCCGACTAGTTTAAAACATCTATAGGTCGGTGCCAAAATAACACACAAAAAATGTTAGACAAAAGTGAAGTGTAATTATTACAATTTTGACTATTAGCTTTGTGGTGCCTAAACAATTTTTAAGCTAGATGAGTACAATATGAATTGATCTATAGTGATACAACTAATAATTTAATTAACAGCTACTAAAATGAAAATAAAGTAAAAAAATAAAATAACAGTTATTAAAAAAAAAATAAAAAATAATAATAATAAAAATAGCTCAAATGCCTTTGAAGAGAATAATAAAGCTGCAAATTTACAATTAGTGAATTAATATAATAATGAGAATAAAACAAGCTGATACAGAATGTGATAAAAATAAGGATCCAATAATATATATTACTAAGCACACATACATAGCTAATTCTAATAGTAATATAATGAATAATTATTAGGAGTTAAGAAAAAATACAGGTATATTTTGGTCATTTGGTGAATCAAAATCAATTATTGGGAATCAAAGAAGTAAGAAACTGGGTACTAATAAATATTTCATTTTTCTTTTTCTTTGTGGTTGGTTTATTTATTTATTCTTCTGGTAAGCGATTGAACAGATATAGTTTAAGGTACGTTTACCAAATTTATTATAATAGGGTGGTTCGATAAATTAAATTTTTTTTCAAACATTTTTTATATATATTATTTATTTTCTAAATAAATTAATATCCATAAATTTTAAGATAATTCTGTTAAAATAAAATAGTTTAGCTTTTAAAATAATTTACGATTTTAAGATTTTTTTTTTCTGTATTACAACATTGCGTTGATGTTCTTAATGTTCAATGCTGTAGATTTGCAAGTTTTGATAAATGACTATCAAAAATTAAAATAAAAAACAAAAATAAAAATAACTGCAATGATTTTGAAGTGAATAATAAAGTTGCAAATTTACTTTAACCAATCTTTTCGATTACAAAAGACTGATCTACATGACTCTTTTAAGGGCTATCTGGACATACGGAGTAGAGCTTTGGGGCTCCACTAAACCATCAAATTCCTCGCGAATCCAATCCTTACAGTCCAAGATCCTTAACGTTCCTTACTTTGTCACAAATCAAGTCATCCATCAGGACCTCAATGTTCCATATGTTGCCGATTTGGCCAGAACCAGATACCAATCCTTCCATGGAAAACTTCCCAATGACCCAAATCCACTTGTTTCTAACCTGGCTTCTCCTTCATTACCTAATAATCCTCCTAGGCGTCTGAAAAGAAGATGGCCTCGGGATCTTCTCCTCTAGAAATGTTATTGGAGTTCTATCAATGGGTAGATTCTCTACATGTTTGTATCATGTCACTATCTCACTTACAGCAAATTCACTTGTATTATACATTACATACAGTTGTAAATAACAATAAAAATATTTATTTTATCTTTAATAGGAGTTTTAATAGACATCCGTAGGTCGAACTGTTTTTGAGACTACTAACTTCTGATTTTCCAGTGCATTTAGCAATATCCCGGGAACTTTTGAACATAAGCAGCTTTATTAGGGCTTATATTTTAGAAAATTTACCATACTGTTCACGTTTTCTCAAGTTTTCTAGTGTTGTTGATAGTTGTAAAAAATTTATGAAACAGTCATTTTTCAATAATGAAACAACTGTGCCGTTTTCTCCTCTTGGGCTTTTTGAGATTTGGTTTCCGTAAACCTAAAGTTTTTCCGAACAACTAGAAATCAACAGCTTGTGATTTTATTTTGACAAATATTATGAAAGCTACTACTCCTACAAATATAAACGTCATAAACTACTTTATAGCACATTAATATAGCTTTGATTTGAGTGCTAATAAGCATCAGTACATCTAACGATTCCTGAAACAGGGTCTTCCCAAAATAAATTAACTACTGATTTTTTGTTATTTTGTTATGAAATGTTGCTTATTAAAAAAATTGTATCTCGGAAGCTATTTAACGTAAGCAGGTCTATTAAGACTCACATATTAGCTAATTTACTGTACTTCAAATGATATCTTATTAAGTTTATTTGTGTTGGTAGTTTCAAAGATATGGAGCTCAGATTGAAACATTAATTTTTTACAACGTTTTGAACCAGCAGCTATCTTTTATTCCACCTAACTTTAGTTAGCAGACACATGAATTTTGACTAATTAATGCTTTTCATTTAATTAATCAAAAAATTGTGATGATTTTTTTTTCCTAGAGTGCTTGCAGCACTACACATTGTATAATTTTATAAAACATTTTAACTCTTTGAAAAATTGAATGCTTAAATCATAGAATGATGTAAAATTAGATATGGTGAAATTGTTCTAATTTCATGATTATGAGAATTTTTTTCTGAAAGAAACTGAATATATTATTATTTTATTCTCTAATGGTATACTTTATTGTTAACATTGGAAACAAAGAATCGAAAAAGTAATTTACAATCAAATAATAATAATAAATTAATAATATTAAATCAGATTCAGCAATATTACTATAAATTTTATGTCTTTTATTTAGATTTTTTTACATAACTAACATTAACTGTACCAACGTAATAATAATTTCACATTATGTAATCATGTAAAATGTCTTGAATATCTGACAAAATATTTCAACTATAATTCTAATTCTAGTCTTGAGGGGTCCCACATATGTAAATAATACGAACAATTTTCAGTATCTTCACCTGAGAGCCGAAACACGGGGAGAATAATGAACTAATATAATTTGAGAGTAATAATCAATGAAATTTGTGTTTTATTTGAAGTTATTTATATTATATTAAAACACAAATGTAATTATAATTATAATACCAGTATTTTATAATTAGTTTGGAAATTTTTTATTTTTCGATTTTCATATAAAGCTAATATTTATTGGAAACGTTACTATTTTTTATTTACTCAAATTCATTTGATAAATATTTTTTTATTGGTTTCAGGTCCAGGTGACGAATTATACAACGACTTGTACAAAGTACTGGTAAAGAATTTATCAAGTGATTTGAAAGAGAGCGATACAAATGAATTGGTAATTTATTTGATTAGCTTATATATATATATTAAATTAAATTAAATATGGCACCACTAGAACTCATGAAAGGTTAGGGATACACTAATAAGGAAATACTTTTACTAGACTAACGGTTGTGCAAGGAGGCGATTTAGTCAGAATCACGTTCGACGGCCAATGTTTGCCCAACTAAGGGTGCCCACTTCATGAACCTGGAGGGTTCCCGTATCCATAGAGCTGACGGCTACAGTAAAACAGAAAATAATTATCTGCCACCAGATTCTAACCAGGATCCTTGGAGTTAGTAGCACAGTGCCTTACCAATACACTATCTCCACCAATACACTATCCGCTCCCATTGTATTTGGCGTCTTGGGGTTCAGTTGTATCAGTGTTGGTGTAGTTTTCCAGTTACTAACTTAACACTGGCACAACCGAAACTCTAAGAAACCAACAGCGAAGGTTACTACACAATTCCTTACATACAAAAACACGGCCACTTGACTAAACTTTACTCCATTACAAAACCCAAAATAGAGTTACAATCTATATATTGTGCAAAATTCCCTGTAAAGAGAACTATGGGAAGTCCTATTTTAGAAATTCAGAACAGTATCTCAAAAGAAGAGTATATTAGGGGTATTCATGATATTATGTTAAATGTAAAATGTTTACCGCGTTAAATGTTATAAGTGTAGGATTGTGAGCAGTCCTATTTAAAGTCATGTGAAATATTAAATGCATAAGAGCTCCTTGCGGATTTTTTGAGCAACTTGTTTAATAACCTTTCCTTCCAAAAATTCATGTTAACGTTTACTATTGAGTTTTGATTAAAGTAATTTATTATAACATGCATAAAGTAAGTGAAAAGTTAGTAGTATTAAAGTTTGGCCACTGAGGTCCTTGTTGATCTTTTAACTTGAGAGGAAGAGGAACGAGATGAGCTAATTGACAAGTGTTACTACATTATTATTATTGTTATCCATTGCTTTATTAGTTATAAAAATATCTAAAAGAATGCCAACACAATATAAGAGCAAGTAACGTAACAGGACAACAAACAAACGGTGACGAGTCAGTTGGTCTGTTGCGTGACGTCTTTCTCCATTTAACAGACTCTCAACTAATTCAAATGTTATATCGTTTTAAGATGCAACAAAGGAGGAAATATTTCTCCATTTAACATGAGTTTTTCCATTTAACATGTTAAACTAAAGGTCATGAATAACTCTTATAACACAAATATAATTGTTAATGAGGTGTAGATAGTTGACTTTAGATTACTGATTGGAGAAGATGGTCGGGGGTGCGGGAAACGTCGGCATAAATAAATATTTTTTTGTTTATATGTTGTTTCTTTGCTGACCACACCCTACGACCATCTTCTCCAATCGGTAATCTACGATCAACTATCTACACCTCATCAACAATTATATAACTTGTTTAACAATTAACAATTTTTTTTTAAATATTTATTTATTGCTATTTACAACTGTACATTATAATACATTTAGTAAATCTGATCTAAGTAAAAAAAAATAGTTAACACTGAATATGGAAAAATAAAAGTGACCAGAAAATTTCAGTACTTGGAAGAAATAATTTGTCACAACGGTTTTGAGAAAGAGAGTACTGGAGAAAAAAAAACCAAATTAGAAAATTTAAGCTTTCAAACAGCTAAAATTTACATTAAGAAGAACCTCTCCTCCAATTACAACGTTGTGATAAGGCCTGCAGATCACATGCTTACCCAACTTGGAAGAGCTGATAAGAATAGAAAGGAGGATATTAAGAAAAATCTATGGGCCCAGGAAAACACAAGAAGGTTACAAGCAAAGATCTGACGATCTACAGAAAAAAGACCTGGAAACCGAGATGAGAATCAGAAGGCTGATGTTCTATGGGCACATGAAGAGGATGAAAGAGGAAAGATTGAATAAGAAGATCTTTAAAATTATGTTCTGGCTACAAAACCCTGGGAGGATACACGAGGCAAATGAGAGAGGAATTAAAGAGACTTAAAATTTCAGATACTGACTGTCTAAATAGAGATATGTAATAGGAAAACATTGGAAAATTTTACCAATATTGGAAGAGGAAAAAGAAAGACAGTAGAGGATCATGAAACTATGATGGGAAGAAAGAAATTGAAGACTCCCAAAGAACCAATACACGATATAAAAAAAAATTATGTATACTTCAAGAAAATTTTATTTAAAAACAATTAACATAAGAAAAAAAATTACAAAACTAATCATTTCATAGCATAAAATTGATTAAAAATGAATTTAAAATAAAAAATATACAGATTTCAGAATATTCAACGTAAATTTTTCGAAGCTTAGGAAATAATTTACAGGGTGGAAAAAAAAATTGGTGTAATTATATCCCTTACCTTTAATTTAATATTTATAAGTAAATTAGTTTTTAAGCTATGACATTACAAAAACAAATGATTAAAGGTTTAAGAAATAATTATATCTAATTTTAAAAAATTTACTTATCTATAGGAAAACACTCATTTACTCTGGAGTAAAAATCACGAATAACTGATATGACTACCCAAAAGAGATCAAAAACCTTGTTTCTAGCAATTATCACGAGTTAATACCATAAGTAGTAATTTGATGAAATAAAAAACAAAACATTTATATACTAATTGAAGGAAAATAAAACAAAAGTGACTAAAATTTATGAAAATTCTAGGATGCTGAAGTGACTGCTAGAAAACTTGCCGCTTGGGTGCTATCATTTGATGAGGAACTTAAAAATCAACCAAGTCCGACGGATGAGCAAGTAATTATAACTTACTTTTTTTAAATTTATGAAATAATTCGAAGTTCTAAAACTTTATTTAGAAATTTTCTGTGTTTATGAGTCATTGATACAAATGAAACTTGGTACTTAGGAATACCTCCATTAGTAACATCGACGGCAAGAACTAGTATCATGATTTAGACAGCTTTTTATAATTTAAATTGACTTGAAAAAGCATTTGTATCTTTCTTTATGTTAAGTGAATGGTGTTCCAAATAAGAAAATAACTAAGAAATTAGAATTAACTATAAGCCATCAATTAGACCAAATCTTATATATTAGAAGGAAACTTGGTGCGTATCAGGGATATTACATGTCGAATTATATGATTATACATACATTATAAATGGTTATCATAAGATTCAAATTGACATATTCTCCGCTTTTGATAGTGTCTGGTGGCCTAGCATACTCCAGCAACTGCAGAGGTTTCAGACACCCAGAAACTTGTACGCCCTCGTATAAAGATACCTCGAGGATAGGTGGATCATGGTTAGAGGTACTGCCTTCTGTAGAAACTTCCATAGAGAGGGGTGCCCAAAATTCATGATTCTGCTCTATGGAAGCTGGTCTTTGACGAGTTGCAGGAGAAGCGGTTCCTTGCAAATGCCTTTGTAGATTATTTGGCTGCAGTGGTGTCCAAGAGCTGATAAGAGCATCGTGTAAAAGGAACAGATTAATGATGGCCCCTGCAAAAACTCAGTCTATGTTGCTGGTAAAAAGAGCCCATCCTATAAATCTAATTATTGATGATAAGTCGAACGGTCGGGACCGAAATTTGGAAGACGATTTATTGTGACTCCTTATTTGGACTACTTAGAGAACAGTATGGTACTGGCCTGGATCGGCCATTGTAGGGCCTCAGATACCCATTTACAATGACCATGTATAACGGGGTTGTTGTGAGTCTTCCTGCAACCGTACCTTACAAACCGGCAGAAAAGTAGGAACGGAAGGTTCTGCTAAGAGTGACTAGAGCTAGTGTGTTCCCCTCGACCTCCTCCTCCGAGAAGACGTATTGAAATATACGTATAAGAAAGAAGATTCAGCAGGTTTGCTAGAAAATATCAAGATGAGAATTAAGGAGGACCCCAGGAAATGGAAAACCATTGCACAGGACACGATGGAAGAGTGAGCGTGGGCGGTGAACTTAAGGAAGCACTTTCCCACTGTTCGGTCTTATAAGCAAAGTGGATCCTCCCAGACTCGTGGATCTCCCGATTCCCGACGAACATGGCGGTTCTGAGCTAAGTTTCATCGCCATCGTACCGGAAACTGCTGAGCACAGAAATTATGTTCTCACCACCTTTGAGACCCAAAGGGTTGAACTGCAGAAGGAGAAATGAAGTCTATGTTCTGACGGAGAATTCCCTCAACTGGCCACTGTACATAACTGAACGTATTACAAAAATTTTGTGTAAGGGTGAAAACGTTCAGTGAGCCTAGAACAGCAGAACTATTCATTATTAATCAACGTTTCGTCCCACTTTTCAGGGTTTCATCACGGCTGAATACAAAGAGATACAAATACACACACACCTACCGGTGTTATAATGCCTGACAGTGCTTCCACGGGTTGGTAGAGAAGAATTGGGAGGTGTTTTTTTTAGTGAATAGGAATCTCACACTGTTTTGTAACTTTTATTGTTGTATTTCGTCTTATGAAAGATTTTTACCCTACCCACAAAACACACACACACACATCAATTCGAAAGATATGTTTACTAAAAATGCACTGCCAGAATGCAGAAAAAGTGGCTATCTTCAACCCCTTTTCATCATCACCCATGGGGCTTAGAAAAAAAAATTGTACATCAATCTAATTTATTGAAATTTTTTATTTTGTATTTTACATAATTCAGATACGGAATATGAGAGTCAAAAGTGGCCCGACTGTACTTCTTGAGTAAGATCACAAAGCAACCAGGATAATAAACCAAATTGTAATTAATATCTCGTCGTTAATGAAATAGATTTCATAAAGGGATAAAATACATAAGAAAACAAGAGCCTTATCAACTAAGGATATAAATATATTTGTTTATTAATGTTTCGAAACATAATATACATAGACATAAATAAATCCAATCATATTTATATGACAGAGGCCCTTACACGGTCAGTCGAAAAGACAGTCATCATTCAAAAGCTATACTGAAATGACTGACAGATTTGCAGATGTATGTTCTATGGGCTGGGTTTTATGGCCCCTGGTTCCTGTACTTTTATTTCTAGAATTATTGGCCGGTTGATGTTTGTTTTTATAATTTTTTATCTTACAATCTTTTGTTCCTAAATTTATATTTTTCACATTCTATTGTAATTCATAGTTAAAACAAAAGCGAGGGAGAGAAACACTTTATTCAAAAGTGTGAGTGCCTCCTATCTGCATTGACCTGCTACGTACACAGCATATTGAGACTAGTTGGACAATTGTTTATTATTGTAATATTACATAGGTTTAGTATATAAAAATTAAAATAAATAATTTAAAAACATTTTTTTTTTCTCCTTATTGTTTTAGTTTTTAAATATATTTTCCTTTGCTATATTTTCATTTTTTCTTAATCTTTTTTACTTTTTTTTTTTATAATATTATTCATTTCCCCCTCCTATTGTTTTCCTATATATTTACATCTAATTCTTAAAAACTGTATAGTTTCCACAACGCCCTAATAGTCAATATACCTTCAAAGGCATTTGAGCTATTTTTATTATTATTATTTTTTATTAATTTCAATTTTTTTGAGGTTAATGACTTCCATTTTTGAATGAAATATTTATTAATTATTCATGACATTGTACAACATTTCAGGACCACCA
>NW_027109033.1:415113-417335 GCF_000696795.3 Halyomorpha halys
AAAACTATTAATTATAAATTTTTTATTAATTTCAATTTAATTTAATTTTTTTAATAACTGTTATTTTTTTAACTTTATTTTCGTTTAATAATTGTTATTTAAATTATTAGTTGTATCACTTGTGATCGATTCATATTGTACTTATCTAGCTTAAAAATTGTATAGTTTCCACAACGCCCTAATAGTCGATATACCTTCCTTCAAAGGCATTTGAGCTATTTTTATTATTATTATTTTTTATTAATTTAATTAAATTTGTTTAATAACTGTTATTTTTTTTTACTTTATTTTCGTTTAATAGTTGTTATTTAAATTATTAATTGTATCACTTGAGATCAATTGATATTGTACATATCTAACTTAAAAATTGTACAGCCTCCACAGCGCGCTTTCAAAATTTTAATAATTACATTTCACTTATGACTATCATTTTTATGTGTTATTTTGGCACCGACCGATAGATGTTGTCATCTGGTCGGACCATATTGGATGTAATTTTTTAAATGAAAAAAAAAAAAAACTAAATTAAATTTGGTGAATGACACAAATCTTCCTATGTTTAATTGTAATAATTTATTTCATATAATCAACAACAACGTTTCGGGAATATCCCCCATCTGAATTTTATGATGTTCATATTCTATAAATTTCATGAAAAAAGAAATTGTTAGCATTAATAATTTCCATTACTTTAAATTAAACTATATTCCAGATAAAATTAAAATGAAATTTATAGAATATGAACATCATACTTTAAAGTTTGGATTATATAATAATAATAAATTGGGAAGTTATCTGGATAATATGAAAGATAAAATTGACTTTAAAGATAAATTAAATGTTGTTAATAAAGTTAATTGCCAGAATTGTGAAGATTTGTACATTGATTGATTGATCAACATAAGATTAATTGTAAAAATAAAAAAAAAACATAAATTTGATTTCAATAAACCAGAAATATTAGATATAGTTAAGGATAGTAGGAATAGAAAAATAATAGAATCAGTACATATTACAAAAAACATTGACAAAGCAATCAATTATAAAACAGATAAAACTTTGAGCACACATTATGCGGATATTATAAATAAATTAACTTTTTAGTTTTTATGTGGTTTTATATAATCAACAATTAATTTAGTCATTTTTATTTGTTATTGTATAAAAAAATTGTTTATATTTTAAAAAAAAATAGTTTTGTGTAAAAAAAAAAAAAAGGTTTTTGAAAAATTGTTAATTTTACTTTAATTGTTCATCTTTGTGGTAATAGAGGTAGGAGGTAATTGTTTATAGTCTATATAGTTGTTACCATAATGAAAGATAACCTTCAGGAAGGTAATTTTTCTCCTAAAAATGTATAACTGTTAATAGTAAAATAGTTTTTTATTCATTAAATGACAATAATATTATTAAATATTAGCAATAATGACAAAATAAGATATATAGGGCCACCCATAGCTCAGTGGTTAAGACACAGTCTTACTAATTTGATGTCTATTGGCGGTGCCGGTTCGAATCCGGCCTGGGACGTTGACTTTTTTCAATGAGTGGCGGTCCCACAAAATGAAGAACTTTGACCCCCCGATCACGGTTAGGCAGTTATAGGACTCCAATGGGAGTCTTGGCCGAAAAAAAAAAAAAAAAATAGGAGATACTTATACGTTATATATAAAATATTTTTATCAGGTCAATAGTTTATAAACAATTTTGATGTACATATGATATATTAGTGATGTTGTAAGCACATGTTATAAGTTTTATTGAATTTGTTTTTATAGCAACCTTAAGATGGGAGATATTCCCGAAAAGTTGTTATTGATTATATGAAATAAACTATTACAATTAAACATAGGAAGATTTGTGTCATTCATCAAATTCAATTTTTTTTTTAATATTTATTTATTGCTATTTACAACTGTACATTATAATACATTTAGTAAATCTGATCTAAATTAAATTGGAGTGTTACTCTAATGACATTTTACATTAGCTGGTCTCGTGGCCATCTTCTTTTAAGGCGCCTCGGAGGATTGTCAGGAATGGAAGAGGATGCAACATTAGAAACTAGGGGGTTTGAGTGGTTAGAGAGTTTATAATGGAAGGAGTGATATCTGGTTCGGGCTAGATCGGTTACATAGGGAACATTGTGGTCTTTAGGTATGATTTTATTTGTGACAAAGTAAGGAGCATTGAGGATTTTACGAAGGATTTTGGATTGTAAG
>NW_027109033.1:418015-418949 GCF_000696795.3 Halyomorpha halys
TGGTGAGGATAGTGTTAGGATTGGTTGGAATGTCAGCTGTATAGACGGTGTACAGGATGGGACCAAGGTAGAGATACTACCTTGAGGAACACCACCGGACTGAGAATAGAGGGATGAATAGGAACCATTGTGGTTCACTTGGAAAAATCTATCAATGAGAAAGGAACGAATGATGAGAAAGTATGTAGGAGATGGGAATTTACGGAGTTTGTAAAGCAGTCCCGGGTGCCAGACTCGATCAAAAGCAAATTCAATTTAATTCCAGGAACTCTTCCAGTATAAGATCATTAATTTAAAAAAAAAGAACTGATAATATATTGTATAAGTTAGCTCTTAAAAAGGCTCATTTTATGATTATATTTTGAATATTCTAGTTATTAACAATTTTATATAAATAATCCTTTATTTTCATAACCTGGTACTTTTGACAGGTAGAAGCTCACATGCCAGATAATCCCTATTATTACAGACCGGCTCACGATGGGGCTAAACAGGAACAGGACAAAGAAGACAGGAACGTCAAGCTCTACAACCTGTCCGAACAGAATTCGAAACCTTATTGGCAGGCACCAGGAGAGGTAATTGTAATTAATTAACTATTAATTAACATTTGATTTAAGAATTAAAAATTATACTTATTAAAAAGTATTGTCCGATAAATAATAAAACTTACCTAATTTGATTAAAAACCTAAATTTTTGTCCATAA
Organism: Halyomorpha halys; assembly: GCF_000696795.3. NCBI lineage: Eukaryota > Metazoa > Arthropoda > Insecta > Hemiptera > Pentatomidae > Halyomorpha > Halyomorpha halys. The sequence continues at coordinate 418,724 of NW_027109033.1, forward strand.
TTGAAGAACTATGAGGAAACTATCTGTTTTAAATGATTTTATAATCCTATAAACATATAATAATATATATTCATATAATCATCACTACTCCATTTGTTTTTAATCAATGAAGAAGAGTCAGGGTTGCGGTAAGAAAAGAACAAAAATAGTTAACAACTATTTTTTCCCGACGTTTCGCCCAACTTTGTAGAGCTTCATCAGTGCTGTTCAAGTTGATAGCTTTCGA
>NW_027109033.1:418999-420182 GCF_000696795.3 Halyomorpha halys
AAACTTATGAGAGCTTTTGGAAAGTTTCGACTAAAAATATTTCAGGAAGCCAACTAAACGACATCATTTGGTCATAGTTTCGATTGTGTTATCATGACACACTCAACTGCCGAACGTATTTTATTGAACAAGCCAGGAAAAATATTTTTTGTTTTTTATGATTGTATTGATGTGTTTCAAGAGAGAGTATAAACGAATTTTATTTGATTTTCCCTTTAAAAAAAAATATCTTTGGTCTACATCACATTATCCTATAAACATATATATATTCATATAATCATCACTGCTTCATTTGTTTTTAAATAATGAAGAAGAGTCAGGGTTGCGGTGAGAAAAGAACAAAAATAGTTAACAACTATTTTTTCCCGACGTTTCGCCCAACTTTGTAGAGCTTCATCAGTGCTGTTCAAGTTGATAGCTTTCGAAACTTATGAGAGCTTTTGGAATGTTTCGACAAAAAATATTTCAGGAAGCCAACTAAACGACATCATTTGGTCATAGTTTCGATTGTGTTATCATAACACACTCAACTGCCGAATATATTTTATTGAACAAGCCAGGAAAAATATTTTTTGTTTTTTTATGATTGTATTTAAGTGTTTCAAGAGAGAGTAAAAACGAATTTTATTTGATTTTCCCTTTAAAAAAAAATATCTTTGGTCTACATCACATTATCCTATAAACATATATATATATTCATATAATCATCACTACTTCATTTGTTTTTAAATAATGAAGAAGAGTCGGGGTTGCGGTATGAAAAGAACAAAAATAGTTAACAACTATTTTTTTCCCGACGTTTCGACCCACTTTGAAGCTCTTCAAAGTGGGTCGAAACGTCATCAGGACCATCTCCTTAAATATTTGAAATTATACGGTCAATCATTTATACACAAATTTCATTAATTTTCCTTTTATTTAATTTTATTAGAATATACCTTTGGATTCTTTTTTTTAAACTTTTTAATTAATTAAAATAAATATTTTCTACATTTGATGATAGTTAAATTTGTAAATATGTATACAAACAGTAAATGTAACTTTTTTTAATTATTTTCATATTACTTATATTTGATTTTTTTTATTAGAAGTCACCTTATGATTTATTTTAAATGTTCTATTTTTTTTTTAATATTCTATTAATTAATGTTGCTCATTTTTTAAAAATTTTGCTTGTTTCTAA
>NW_027109033.1:421832-422747 GCF_000696795.3 Halyomorpha halys
ATTTTTATTTTGAAAATTTTGTAAATATTTAGTGATTATTTTCTTTATTCACCTTTACAAATATTTCTTTATTTTAAAATTATTTTTATTACCTTGACGTTTCGAAGTCTTCCTCTATCTTCAGTGTACTTTTCTTTAGTCTTCCTGCATTGTTCCTGTTAACTTCTCTCTTAGCACTTTTCTAATAGTACAAAAGTACCCAAAAGACGGAGGAGGACACCAAAACGTCAGTGTATTGTAAATAATTTTAAAATAAAAAAATATTTAGAAAGGAGAAAAAAAACAAAATCACAGAATATTTATATGGTATAATTTGAACTTTGAACATTTTCGACCAAGAAGATTGGTGTATAAACAGAATATATATTATATATACAACAGTGATTATCATGTAAGAAAGATGAAAAAAGTGCCAAGAGAGAAGTTAATAGAAACAATGAAACAGGACCTTAGAAAAGTACCCTGAAGACGGAGGAATACTCCAAAACGTTGATTTACAAACCAACAACAAATTACAATTTAAATAATTTTAAAATAAAGAAATATTTAGAAAGGAGAAAAAAAAATATCACTAAATATTTATACGGTATATTATTTGAATTTTTCATTCTCATTCATTATTAGGTCATCCAATTAAAAGATCAAGAAGGAAGTCAGATTTACGTAAAAGGACTAATGGGCGCGGAAGGGAATAGAACAATAGTGAAAAAAATTAAAAGAACAAATAATGGAAAAGAAGTTTCTTCCTGGATTGTAGAAGTACCTGACAGGTAACTATATATATATACCCATAGCTCAGTGGTTAAGACACAGTCTTACCAATTTGATGTCTATTGGCGGTGCCGGTTCGAATCCGGCCTGGGACGTTGACTTTTTTCAATGAGTGGCGGTCCCACAAAATGAAGAACTTTGACC